>NW_028317933.1:15377500-15595000 GCF_062004578.1 Staurois parvus
TATGGGCTAGGGGAGGTTGCCATATTTTTATATAGCTTGTTCATTGGACTTGGTGTGGGGACACGTTGGATGCTTTCTGCTGCCATTATGTTTTTGCTTTGTGTTCAATGTGTCTTTAAGGAGGAGTGGCAAACCATCCCTTAATATATCCACTGCTATAAATGCTCCAGCTTGGAGACTCTCAAATTATAGAATTAGGATCCGCAGTATACAGAGGAGCCTTGACTTATGCATGGCAGCTTCCATATATATTTGCAAATGTGTGCAACTAAAACCTCTGTTTTTAATGTGAATTGTAAGACAGGGTCACTTAGTTTTTTTATTTATTTGTGATATGTGTTGCCCCTCCATGTGCACCTTACTGCAAAGGCTAGTTATATTTTGGGATGGTTGCCATCTTTTCGTATAGCTTGTTCACTGATATGGATTCTCTCCTCTTCCAATCCTGAAGCTGCTGGGCTTTCTTGGTACAATTAATCATACCTCTCCTAGTAAAATTTGGTACAGCTGATTGAATAATAAAATGGTACATGATTCACTCTATTTTAATGGCCAGTTTCTCATCCAATCAATAATTACTTCATGGAAGAGGCCTATGAAATATGCGAATTCTATTTTTAACTGTGTGGCAAAAACCCTTTTTTTTTGTTTTGTTTTTTGTTTTGGATAGAGTGGGGAAAAACCTCTTTTAGGATTTGAATTGCTACCTGAGCTCTGTTACAGAAATTTTCCCTCATTTCCTGTTCAGCTGACAACACTTTACCAGAAAAGAAGTGAGGAGCACTTTTCTACAGCAACATATATGAAAAAAAGATTGTAGTGAATTTATTTTATAGTAGAGTAGGGGGAAGCTAGAACCCTTGTTAGATATGTATTGATGGCTGTGTTCCTATTGCAAATGTTCCCTTACTTTCTGCCTGTTAAATCATGAGATACAAGGAAAAAATTGGTAAAAAAAAAGCTCTTTAATGATGTCCTAGCTATCAATTAGAACTGAGAGGGGTTCTAATCCCTCCCCTTTGTATGCTTACAATGGTCAGATTTTATTAATTTATACTAAAAAAAAATACTTGGTTTCAAAAGGAAAAAAATGTTGTGACTGATTAAAACTGGTATTAGCCATATGGCTTTTTTGACCTTCATTGTTTTGTTATGTCACATACTCACCTCTGCTGAAACTCTGATGTAAGGCGACACATGTTGAGTTTTGAGTTATTTTGGGGAATCAGTTGAGCACTTTTTATTCTTGTACTTTTTTGAGGGAGGAGCAATAATGAGAAATATTTTACTTAGTTATCAGATTCTGGAAATCAGAGTAATTTCAGATTAGTGAACAATGTCAGAACTCATTGGAGACTGGACTTAAGCCTACTACACACGACCAGAAAATTATTTGAAAAATACCGCTTTCAAAACAATCGTATGATAATGTGATCGTTAGTACACAGCTTTTGTCTGAAACTATTTGAACAGACAAGCAAGAAAATTTTTCTCGTACAATACCAGATCGTACCATTTTCGTTTAATTAGTACAGTTTTCAGCCAAAAATACAATACAAATACATTACATCACTTCCGAATTTTGGTAACTTTAGTAACCTCTTCACTTTCGATATGAGACTAGCATGCGAAAAAAAAATAATCGGATGATCATTTGTCTGATATTCTCATCGTGTGTATTGGGCTTTAAGAGATGTTAGATAGGATAGTTTCCCTGGAATTATTTTTGCTCTCCCTGCAGATATTAAGCCAAATGAGAAATGTTGGTTACAATGTAGTAAAATGTTGTAATAAAAGTTATATTTTAAGCCTTAGTCCCCGGTCACACCGGAGCAGGGGGGGACTGACCATTTGGAAACGCAGGCACTGCCCGAGGGCCCGGGGTCAGTAGGGGGCCCCATGAGATGCCCCTAGTACCTTTTTCATAGGCTTTTTTGAGTTTGAGCAAGGACACAGGGACCACATGATCCCCTATTGCTCGGGGGCCCCATGAGTTGTCAGTCCGCCCCTGCACCTGCCCCATCCCCTGTCCACCTTTGTGAATTGTCATGTAATCTGATCATTTCAAATCGCAGGACAAGTTGCACCCTATTATGGAAGGGGTCAAATCGGTGCGACTTTGACTCCCGTCAGAGTCTCAGTGACTTTGAAAGTAGTTCATACACTACTTTTTGCAAGTCCAGGTGCGACTCGCTTATACATCTGTGCATGCCGTCACACAGATGTCTTCCAAGTCGCACCTGAATTCGCACTGATATCCAACTTTGAAATCGCACAATTTCAAAGTAGGATTCGGTGTGACCGAAAACTAATTCAGTATGGTATATGGTGATTGTAGAGCATCATCCACATTCAGATGTTACACTGTGGCTGTCTGAGATGTTGTGAATGAGGCTATTGCATTATTAGAAGTATACAATCAGATTGTGCAATCTCCTTTAGATTCATTATTAACGATGTAGCGGAAGACCTGCCTGAGTTGATACAAACTGAACGGATTGTTAGTTTAGTATTTTAGTTTTAGTAAAGGGAATTGTGCAGAGATTGTACAACTGATTAGTAGAGCAGGGGCGGATTGACCATTCGAGCACTCGGGCACTGCCCGAGGGCCCGGGGTCAGTAGGAGGCCCCATGAAATGCCCCTGGCACCTTTTTTATAGGCTTTTTGGGTGTGCTTTGAGTGTGGGCGAGGACACAGGGGCCCCATGATCCCCTATTGCCCGGGGGCCCCATGAGTTGTCAGTCCGCCCCTGTAGTAGAGTATATGGACAGCTTTAGGTACCTTTACAGCAATACCCTCAAGTCTTACCTGGTCTCAGTTCAGCCAAGATCTCAGAGAAGTAAAGAAAAATAAATATGTTGTTTTTGCAGGTGAAAAATCTATTTTAGAATCTTATGATGTATAGCGTTTTTTATGTGAACCTGTATTGACTAAAAAAGCTGTAAACGGTTAGTTTGAGGGCCTATTCATACTTGTCTGATTCGATGCAGCAAAACTGCTGCTTGAAAGTGCATCCCCATTAGAAATCCTATTCTTTCCTACATGGCTGGATCACATTTATGCACTGCAGTTTAGCATGAAAAACAAAGGGAAACTCTATGGTCCCATTCATATCTACACATGTGCTGCATGCACACAGAACAGTGTCAATCCACCCTGAGAGTCATCAGGTAGGTACTCAGAAGTGCTAAAATCTTCCAGAGTATACCAGGAGGCCCTTACAATAATGCAAACAGCATTTTCAGCTCTGAAGTTGAAAAACTGTCCTCATTGCCAGACTAAAGGCCCCTAGGCAGCTGAAATCTTGGGACTTCCCTTGCAAGTTTCTGGAGGTTTCTTGTGTTTCTAGTAGGATAACATTGAACGAAGTAGTGTGCACATCAGCCGCTAGATGGAGATGACCATTACTACTCTACATTACTCGTAAGTAGGTTGCACCAAAATATTTTACAAACTAGCAGCTTAAAGAAGATGAGCTTTTAAGAGACAAACTGTAATGTGAACCTGATGTCTATGGTTTATGTACTTTAAGTTTTTGTTGGGTACATTACATTGATACAATATTTTCTTTACTGAGTCTTTAATGTAAAATTTTAATTTCTTTGGCTTGATTAATTTTTTCTATCCTTTGTAAACAAATTAAGAAAGCTTCATTGTAATTTTCTTTCAAGATTAAATCAATATTATTTTAATCCGTTATCGGGGCAGATAGGACAGTGCTTACTCTGCCTATTTGGTAATCCAGCACTGACTGCAATTCCTCCTGTTGCTTTGTGCAACTTACTACAAGACAAGGCTCTTTACAGGATCCCTTGTATTGCACCCTGGCTTGGTGGTGACCCTACTGATGCCCCCTTCAATAACTACCCTGCAGAGAACAGGCAGAGCAATCCACGATAATAGGTACTATTTGAAAATCACCCATATGCATTTCAACCAAAGGTTCCTAGAGTTCTAAATGGTATTTTATCGATTCTACAAATGATAACAGGATAAAAATACCAGGCAGACAACAGGTTTTGGGGCTCAACATTTACCCTTCATCAGGGCTCTAAAACACATATCTGTTGGACCCAAAACAAAGCTCCTGGAAAAATGCAATCCAAATCAGGAGGATAATCTTTAAAATGTTTAAATGGTTACCTGTGCTAGTTGCAGAGCAGCATGCTGACATGTATAACTCACCCCTAAATGACACAGCTGTCAGTATGCTACTCTTCCACTGACACAGGCACCTTTTTAAAGGTTTTCCTCCAGGTCCAGTTAGAGTTTTACATGAGCTTTGCTTTAGGTTCAACCAATATCTAGTTTATCTTAGAGCCCTGATGAAAGGGGAGTGCTGAGTTCCCAAAATGTGTTGGCTGCCTGGTGTTTTTTTCCTGTTGTCAGTTCACAAAACTACCACTTTGGACTGTAGGTATTTGTTTGGCACCCTCTTTGATTGAAATATACATGTGGGCAGGCCATCTCACCCATGCATGTAGGGGTAACTTTTTGAATGTGCCCAGGACCAGGCAGGGCCACATTCATGTGACATCAAGATTATGGTGATACCCCAGCTTAAATATGAGCCGTACAAATGCCTGACGAAGGGGCCCTGCATGGCTCCAAAACATTGCCGCTGTTGATAGTACAGTATGTGACCACTAAATAAAGTTTCGGACCCTTTTGAGTATTCATTGGTGCGCTGGTGACATTCTTTCTGGATTGTCTGTGGTTCCCAGCCTGTGGTCACTACAGCACCCAAACACTATTTACAGCCATTTGCAGGAACGTGTGCGTTGGGAGAACTACATTTTGATCTGTGAGTAGCTTTGTGACCTACAGAGTCCCTTCGTGAAGTATTGCATCCCATGTCACTACACACCTTCCTCGTAGTATGTTGCATTTAGGAGGGACACCACTGAGCCTGTGCCCCTCTCCACCTGTTCAGCGTACCATCTTACTCCCAAAGACAGAATGGGGTCCCACCATGTGCGGACCTCATGCTTTTACTTGGTTAACTCTTGCTGTTCTCTCGTACCATGCAGCCAAGTCATGGGTCTCTGTAACACGAGTTCAGTCCCAATACCATCAGGGTACTGGGGAGGAAACCATATCCCCAGCTCCCTCGCTATTGGAGGACCCTCCGCCATGTCAGGTACCACACATCATGACAGGCTGCTGCACATCCTTCCCACAAGTCTTTGGTTACCCGAAGTAACTGATCTCTTCCTCTACAACTTCTACTGAATTAACCCTTTGAAGGCACGCATGTAGTGATGCTTTCCCATAAAACCACCAAACCTGGTCATATGATATGTAATGTCAAATGACCATGTGCAGGATATGAATAGGTAGGCATTACTGCTGGTGCTCGACAGCTTCTAATTTGCAGCTTTGCCATGGAAGATCTTTGGGATGAAGATGAAGTGAAGGATACAGATCCCTGATGTATAATAAGAAGAGTCCTTATAAAGCTAAATAGCTTGTGTTTATCAGCTCTCCACAAAACAGGGACCCTTGTCAAGAGACATAGGTAAACCGATTTGAGAAGTCCATGTGAAGGAAGGTGCCTACAGGGAGTTGTATGCTAAGTTTAGCTCGCTGGTATGCCCAGGCTAGGGAAGGAGTTTATTCCAGGACCTCAGTTCCCAGGCTTTTGTCTAGGGCCGGCCTTCCACACTGTGGCATACATAAATAAGGGGGCAAGGTCCAATTTGGAAGGGAGCTCCCAGGAAAGTTGGAGAGAGAATGCACCAAGAACATAGAGCGGAGGAGTTTGAGAGCCCGCATGTAGCCCTACAAAATTCCAGGGTTCGGGAGGACACTACCAATTGTTTGAAAACACCAGTTATGGACTAACACCTGTAAAGGTATGCCAGGACAGACAGCTCTGTTAGTTAGGGCCTGGACTACGGTTATTTTGTAATTTTTTTCTGCCATGGAGAGCTACAGTAAAGTTTGTTAAACTGTTCCAAAGCCTGGTCTGAAGTCATTCAAAGGGGTGCATGATGGTTTCTGGAGTATGAAAGAAAGTAAAGCACATGTACGGTATGAAGCAAGGCCACTACAAAGGGTTAATTCAATCGAAGGTGTGGGAGAAGAGAAAAGTTGCTACGGGTAACCAATGACTTTGCAAACAATGAACAGATAATTCAGTCTATCAACGTTCTCAATTCTGTGTGGCAAATCTCCAGCCACAAACTTGCCTCTGGGAAAATATTTTATAGTTTGTTTAATTAATAAGTAGTTCTCATTTGGGCAGTCATCGTAATCCTTATAATTACATGCCCTTCTGGATTAGATGATAGGCTATGACAATTATAAACAATGCATAGAGCTTGTAAAGTGCAACAAGGTCTGTAGAAACCACACTGCACACAATTGTACAATCATACAACTGAAATAAGATTTCTCCAACACTCTGAACACTGTCATAGTTGATTGGTCTATAAATATCTGCAAACCTGCATACTTATATGAATAACGCATTCTTAGAGAAGGCATGAATCATGTGTACTGCCCATGCTTATTGAAAAAAACAATCTCTTATTAAATAATGGTACATCTTAAAGTATACGTGAACCCTTGCCTTGTAAAACAACCCATTCAGTTGAAGATAGAAATGAAAGGCAAATCATTTGTGTATAGATATTATTATATAGTATTTATAAAGCGCCAATGGTTCGCTCAGCGCTGTACATTACAAAGGGGGACAGAACATGTGACAGAACAATACCAATACAATGCAAAACATGAGGGGATTGAGGGCCCTGCTCTTTCCAGCTTACAATCTAGGAGGGAGGGGATAGTGGCACAGGAGGAGATAGCTGTGGGGGATGGAGTGGTAGGAAGAGTGGAGGAGGTCGGCAGGTTAGCAGGGGGTGGGGTAGGCTTCCCTGAAGAGATGGGTTTTCAGGGTGTGCCTAAAGGAGAGGAGAGTAGGTGATAATCTGATGGGTTGGGGCAGGGAGTTCCAGAGGATGGGTGACACCCTGGAGAAGTCCTGGAGGCGGGCATGGGAGGAGGAGACCAGGGAACTAGAGAGAAGGAGGTCTTGTGAGGAGCGGAGTGTGCGTGCTGGGCGGTACTTGGATATTAGGTCAGTGATGTAGTACGGGGCAGTATGGTGGACGGCTTTGTACATCAGTGTTAGGATTTTGAATTTGATCTAAAAACAATTGTAAATACCTTTTTTTTCTTTTTTTAAAAGTGATTTCATAATCTCTGTTCTCAGCTGCATAAGGGGGTTAGAAAAGTGGGGGTGGAGACAGCAGGGTGATGTGTCAACAGAGAGGCAAAGAAAGAGCAGTACATTGATCTTCCCAGTGAATGGCTATGCAAGGAGATTTGTCAGCACAAGTCTGATCATTGGATTACAGGCAGGTTGTGCTTCCTGCACAGCCAGAAAACTTACCACGTTGAGATGAATCTGCTTCTATGCCTAGCATGGTCAGGTTAACATAGGAAAGCAGGAGGACTGGCAGGATCACCAAGTACATGGTACAACAAACACCTACTGTATCAGGAATATGAAATGTTGGGGTAACATGTTAAATCCCAACTGAAATTTTAATTTAAATCAACTACAAAAACACTAAGGTGTGCAGAGTTTTACCAATCATTTTCTTTAGTAAGCAGCCACAGCCTGCATAGAAAAGTCCGTCCCCTGCCCTCATATTGTAGAGAAGGACTCCTGTTCTCTGGAAGCAGTGGTCTGAGTCAGACCTGTAATCAGAAATGTCAATATTTCCTGCTGATTGGATAGTTGTAGCTCTAACTCAGAGGGGGTGTGTTGGACCGCTGCAGAGAGACCACTGCCTCCATACAGATAACAAGAGTCCTTCTATACAGTACACTTTCTTTTGTTCGCATGAAAAAAAAGCCAATATGTTGTGTGTGCCTCACAGGCCAAAGTTTTACTGTCCTCCCCTGCTGAATTCAATACTTTAATTCCATTAGTTATGTGGAGTACAAAATTTTTTTTGTTATAAATAGAATTGGGAAGTGTTAAAACCAAAAAGAGGCTTTTTTTATATTACTGTATGTGGCCTGTTGAGCGAATTTTCTGTGTTGTGCTACAAATCTCTTCCCTTCAGTCATTTTTAGCAAGAACTGGGAAGTGTTAAAACCAAAAACTGTTTTTTTTTGCTTTACTGTATGTGGCCTGTTGAGCAAATTTTCTATGTGTTGTGCTACAAATCTCTCCCCTTCAGGATTTTTTAGCCAGACATAGCAATTGCTGAAACATTTCATAGAAAAGCCACTGAGCCAAAATGTTGATTTATCTCGACCACTGATGCAAAAAATTCACTGTTAGCAATAGAATAGCGTTTTGACTTTCTTAGCAACAAATTGCTGTAACTAAACAAGGAGGAGATGGGGTGGGGGAGGGGATTTAATTGCTACAAGAAAATTGCCTGTGTGTTATCAGTCTAAGGCTCCTTTCAAACTAGAGGTCCGATCGGGTCCGCCTGTCCGTTTTCCATGTAGATCCGATTGGACCCTCACTTCTCCTATATGAAGCTGTGGATGTAAATAGACATACCTGCCTACATCCAATCTGATACAGTTTGCAAAAAAAAAATGGAAGGGGATCCATTCCCCTTATGTCTAGCAGATCGGATCAGAGGGCAGTTGAGTGTAAATGAACAGCCAGTCCTTTACACCTGACCGAGCACCAGTGATGTCACCTGAAGGGGAACTAGAGTCTCTGAATCCCCACCAGGCTCTGCCCAGCCAGCTGAAAAACTTCTCTACTGTTGCTCTGTCTATGTGACGCCTGCATAAATGGGAAGGGAGTTCAACAGCACTAAGGATAGAATGTTTGTATAGAAACTCCAGCCTTAGTGCACCTCTGTTTATGTTGTTTTTCCCAAATTCATTGTATTAATTTTTTTTTTTTTTAGTAGCGTTTATTCAGATATACAAATTGGCCTGTGATTTCCATCTAGTGGAATAAAGTGAAAATTACATTGTCTAGGCATTACCAAATACCACTGGTTGAATGGGTCCTTTCCTTTCATGTAATGATGACCTGCCCTTTTGGGGGATTTAATGAAGGGAATTCTCTCTGTAGAGGGCAGGTTAGAATACCACAGCCATTACAGGAATTTTTCATATTTCAATTTCTAGGTACTTTTTTGTAATTTCTTTATTGGTTATCAAGAAACAGATACATCATAAAAAGTCAAAGAGAAAATTATACATTGTACATAATAATGACCCAATCGAGGAAACGTGAGAGGTCAAAACAATGCCACGGAAAATACATAATTTCAAGAAATGATATTGATGCCTACCAATGGATCTAAGAGTACATGGGAACATAGAGGACTAAAAGGGATATGATATAGAAAACCATTTCTACAAAGATCCTGCTAGGAGTTAGCATACGCCAGGATTAAATGGTATTACACACAAGAGTCTAAACAATATAGCACGGTGTTGCCAGGATGATTAAGGGCACTAAAGCTTAGGCCAAAAAGGGATTATTAAAGAAAGTGTTCCTAGGTACTTAACCTCTTCACACCTGGAACCACTCTCACTTTATCAAGATGATCAACTGTTTCATGATGGGGTGCAGAGCATGTCAGCCTCCCATGTCCCTACTTGGACACACAACACTTGACACATACTGGTACTCAGTATTAGAGATTCTCTTCACCACAAAAGCCTCACACTACAGGAAGCTGACGCGTTAAAACTAACGTAAGGTCTTGCTCTTGTGACTCCCCAGGCCATGTCCCTAGGTCAACCCTGTGCCACAGCGGGTCCTAAGATGAATATCCCACTGCAAGGTGAGAAACATAAAGCACACCTGTCCTCCAACCCAACAGGGCTACCGTCTCCCACCACAGTCACCTGCTTCCCATTCAGACTTGCTGCCATCCTATCCCAACCTTAAAGGTTAAAGTGGGAGTTTGTCAAATGTACTCAAGCACAAAGGTTACCTAATACAAATGTCCTACAGCAGCCCACGGCTGCTTGACCCAGAAGGTAAATGGCTTTAACTTCCAATGCGAGTTGGAAGGGCCGCTGGATTTGGTTTGGGTCCCCCTATGCACTGCACAGCCAGGAAACATGCATCTTCCACACTTGTACCCTCAGAGTCAACAAACAGTCCATGGACTTGGGTTTTTTTGTTTTATTAAGGTATTGAACTTGGATAGGGTATAGGGGTAATAGGATGCCCAATTTGATTCAAGAAATAGCATAATGAGGATGTTTTCTGCTCTAGCACACTTAGTAAAACAATGACAGACACTTGACTGCTTCTCAGCTGGAACCATTACAGGCCTTAGTAAAGTAGTCCCCTTCTAGGAGCTTGTGTCCCCTGAGTGGATTTCTGGTAGCACGACAATGTGTAGGAGCTCTTGTTCCCTTGGTGCACAGAATACCAGCCCACCTGGCCATAGTATCTGATCCCAGGACAAGAGATTGGGTAAGCTATGAACTGTCCCCTGAAGACTTGCCAGAATTTGTATCCAGCAGACCTCTGCCTTCTAGGCCCTAGGATTGAAGAGGTACTCACACTGCAGCTGTGGATAGAACTGCTTTCAGCTGGAATGGTTCCCCTCCAAGCTTTGCAGGCTGTCCTTCCCCTGCTTTAAGCTTCTCCTCAGCTTCCAGCCACCAGCCTGGAAGCAGAATCCCCCCTTCTTCAGGGCTCCCTCCCATTCTACACAGCAATACCTGTCAGCAATCCATCTTCCACCCAACACAGCTGCTAGCATGGCTCTCTCATATTTATGGGCTAGTCTACCACACTACCAGGGCCTCTTAGCCTGGGATTGGTCGGACTACCATGAATATGCAGATTGAGGTCTCCACCCTTCTGTCTACTGGCTTCTGGAAGCTTCCATGGACCTCCAGAACCAGGTGGAGGTGAAACAGTCCTAACTTGCTGAGTCATCCAGCCAAAAATACATTTACCTTACACTAGCCCCACCACATGGGTGCTACATGAGGTTCTTCCAATATACCAAGGTTATACTTATCCCATGATAGACACTTTTGTTAGACAAAAACACTGACAACTTCTTTACTTGATTAAAGTTCCCTTTACTGATGAACTTGAAAGTTACAGGAACATCTGACATGAATCTTCACATACATGTACAAATGATTCAACATAGTTCAGCAGAGGTAGAATTGGCTGTGCTGCTGAACATATCCCTGTCCTTGGTTTTCCCAATAGATAAGGTGCATAAAGAACATAGTGCATACCTGTATCGGATAATCGCCATAGCAACAAAGTCCATTATAACTGTAGTCCCTGAACATGGACCCATTTAAGGGAGTAATGGTAGCATTGAAAGAATCACATTGCAGCAATCTATCCTGACCAACAAACTCCCATGGGTCAACAGGGGCGGAACCCTAGCCAGACCTCTGCAGAAGTATTTATACCCAAATACACAGGATATAACACATCGGCAGAGGAAGAAGTCACGCATGACCCGACCCCTGCAGCAATCAGCTAAAGTATTTAGAGAGACATTACACTATAAATATAGTGATATTGGTCTTCCCCAAAATGGAAACCGCTTGTAAGAGCACCCTAGACCCAAGGTACTCAGAGTGGGAGAGATCACACATAGTCTTTGATTGTTATGAATTGTCATGTATTATTATACATACAGGTTAGCGGTAATGAGTGTTGACAGCTCTTGAAGGCAATGATATAGGGCAATGCAAGAGTTTGTGTTTAACAGGCTCTGGCCTGTATTACTGGAGAACTGCTTACACTGATAGTAGTTTGTGGTGCATTCACCACAGCACTGTAATGCTGCTAGAGATAGCCTTACTATTCTGGGTAGTTTCCTTGGTGAAGGCATTGTCTTTTTTCTGACTCTCACCACTTGAGGCCGGGCATTGTCGTGCACCAAGAGAATCCATGACCCACTGCACCAGTGTAGGGTCTGACAAGGGGTCCAAGGGTTTCATCCTGATACCTAATGGCAGTCAGTCCATAGATATGCCTCTCCAGACCATCACTGACCCAGCATCAAAACGGTCATGCTGAATAATGTTACAGACAACATAACATTCTCCATGGCTTCTCCAGACCCTTTCACATCTGTCACCTGTGCTCAGGGTGAACCTGCTCTCATCTGTGAAAAGCACAGGGCGCCAGTGGCGGACCTGCCAATTCTGGTGTTCAATAGCAAATGCTAGTCGAGCTCTATGGTTTCAAGTTTGTTTCTGATTGCTTGGTCAGAGACATTTACACCAGTGGCCTGCTGGAGGTCATTTTGTAGGGCTCTGGCAGTGCTCATCCTGGTCCTGCTTGCACAAAGGAGCAGATACTGGTCCTGCTAATGGGTTAAGAACCTTCTACGGCCCTGTCCAGCTCTTCTAGAGTAACTGCCTGTCTCCTGGATTCTCCTCCATGCTCTTGAGACTGTGCTGGGAGACACGGCAAACCTTCTGGCAATGGCACATATTGATGTGTCATCCTGGAGGAGTTGGACTGCTTGTGCAACCTCTGTAGGGTCCAGGTATTGCCTCATACTACCAGTAGTGACACTGACCCTAGCCAAATGCAAAACTAGTAAAAAACAATCAGAAAAGATGAGTAGGGAAAAAATGTCAATGGCCTCTATCTGTAAAACCATTCTTGTTTTGGGGGTCGTCTCATTGTTGCCCATCTACTGCACCTGTTGTTAATTTAATTAACACCAAAGCATCTGAAACTGATTAAAACCCCCTCTGCTACTTAACTGACCAGATCAATATCCCAGGAGTTTAACTGACTTGATGCTATACTCTGATTAAAAAGTGTTCCTTTAATTTTTTTGAGCAGTGTATAATATAATTTAATATAATATAAATTCTGTGAATCACTTGATTCATTTATAGAAATTTGATTCAGACTCCTGGCATTCTAAAAGTGCATTAAAGCAGTAGTATAATCTGCTTTCATTTCTTCTTTTTAGGGGCCCCCAGGTGAGTTATGTCATAATGTGCTAGCATGCACCTCATATTAGCACATTTTGACAGACTTACCTGTCAAACTGAGACCCCCAGCACTGCACTGTGAACAATCAGGTGGGTCGGGCGCTTCCATTTTTGCCTGGTCTTCCTTCTGGATTGCCTTCAACTTTAGTGACTGGGAGCACGGTAGTCACATTACAATGGCACTGATCGGGGTTGTAAATGTTCACCGAGCTGCAAATGCGCAGCTCAGTGTACATGACAGCTGATAGGCAGGAGGAAGCATTTATAAATACTCTGTCAATAATTTGAAGGAAAAAAAAAGTTTAATTACCATTATAATACAGGCTGCATTCTCAAACTGCAAACTGTATATTATACATGTGTTCTCCTACGCTCACACATAGGGAGGTATTTATAAAAATGTGCACAGCCATTCCTCCATTGAAACTGCATGTAAATTTGTTCTGTGCAAGTGGGGCAAAATCATTTGTTTTCAGGTTATAGTCTCTGCAGATCAAGAACATGTGAATGTGGAAAATACAGCATTATGGAAGCTAAATTGATCTATCATAGGAATTCTCCTCTGTGCCGTCTACAGTAGTGGCTATATTGCAGAATTTTCTGCATTCACACATTCAAATTGCAGAGAATAGCTTTGGCCCTATTCACACAAAGCAAATTTACACGCAGTTTTGATGAATGTGCATTTTTTATGAATATACCCAATATTGCTGTTTTTGTAGACCAATATTTATTTATTTATTTCAGGTACTTATATAGCGCCGTCAATTTACGCAGCGCTTTACATATATATATTGTACATTCACATCAATCCCTATCCCTCAAGGGGTGTACAATCTAAGGATGTTGACAACCATTCCCATAAATTTGTTACATGATGATAACCTCATATATGTCAGGTATGAGAAGGCAGTTATATTGGTGACTTTAAATGCCCATGGTGCTCTACAGGATGGGTTTCAGCTGCAGTATGATTGAAAGTATGAATGTATGCTACTGAAGGAAATAAGCAAAAGAGGCGAACTAACAATGAGGGCAGGTGGTACAATGAGAGTTACATTTTAGATTATACGCTCCTTCAGCGTTACCTATAATGCTACCACCTCCCCCTCACTCCCCCTCTCTGTTGGTGTCCCTCAAGGCTCTGTCCTCGGACCTCTCCAAAACAGAGTTTCTTGTCTTCCCCCCAGCCCGGACACCACCCCCCATTGACTTCTCTATCACATCGAACAACGCTACCATCAAACCCGCCCCGCAGGCCAGAGTACTCTGGAACTCCCTGCCCCAACCCATCAGATTATCACCTACTCTCCTTTCCTTTAAAATAAAGAACAATGACATCAGCATCTGGCATTAATGCATTCTATTGGCCAAAATTTTGGTCAGCAGAATGCATTAACATGGGCACACGCGTTAACGCGTTTTAATGAACACTAATGCACATTTTGCACTTTTGAGTGTATTTTATGCTTAAATGCTCCTCTCCTAAATGCACAAGTGATGTTTTTTTTCTGTCTGTAAACTCTTTTGCCACTAAACTCCTGAAAATGCCTATAATGTGCATGGACACATAGGATAACATGAGCTCAAACATTCAAAGAAGCAGCTTTTTTTGAGCTGCAGTGTGTATGAGGCCTTATTGTAGAGCTGTGTACAGCCAGTGTTGAGTCCACCCTCTACCCAATAGGTAGGCACACCGGATGTGGATTGTGGGAGGTGTAGTTCTGATAGACTGAGCTGGCTTGGTGAGCTGGGAGACGTAAACTGCAGATCCCCCAGTGCCTTGGGGCCAAGAAGAAAGACAACCTTTCTAAGAGGACTGTGTGCAAATTTGGCTGCTTACATACCACTGATCGCTGTGACTGGGAGGGAGAAAGGAAGAAAGGCACAGTGACAGACATCTGGGAACATTGGAGAGAACCAGGGATGTTGGAGAGGATACTGCCTGATCAAGAGGGAAGGACACTGTACACAAACTGGCTGTGTTTCACCTAGTATATAGAGGGAAACCACCTGCTAACAGAAGAAATTGGTGAGAGGCCGATGGCCAAATCTGCATAACACTTTGACCAAAGTGAGACAGTTCTTTCTAGAAGTATCACAAGCCAGTGACATTATCAGTGCTTAAAAAACCAGAGTCAGTGTCGTCAATGTAAACATCCCTTGTGACAACAGTAGGCAGTGCCAGGTACTCTTTATGGAGAGTACTGGGGTCTATTAGACCCCTGATGTCGCCTCTGCTCAGGGAAACTGGAAGTGATGAAAATGCTTGTTGCATCTGGTTTCCTATACCATAGAGCTCATCAAGGACCTTCCAGTCTTCGAAGCTTCAGTTCCAGGTTTTCCGGTGGGACAGAGAACCTGGAGAGGCACTAACAGGAGGGGTAACCCCTTTCGCCACCTGTAAAAGCAATTCAGTGGCTAACTAGCCGCTAGGATGGTATACCACTTGAAAGCCACATCGCATATGTGTCTGTCTACAAACTGCATATTTAAAATATCTTTAATTATATTTGAGTTTGCATTAATATGTTAAAACTTTTTATGAGATTTTAGTTATTGGGTTTTTATATGGTAGAATATTAGGTTTTTAAAGGGATAGTTCCCCTTTACCAAAAAGCTGCCTTTGCAGATAAGGGGTGTAGATAGAAACAAAATGCGCAGTTCTGCCTAAATTGAATAATGCCCTTGCTATAGGTGTAGGTCATTTACATACCTTCTGAAGCCTGAATGGAATACTCCCAGGACGTTGCTAGGTGAGGCCTAGTCATTACTGTTCACCTCCACCATCACAGGAGTGAGCTCTCAGACGCTGAGCTGCTGCATCAGGGGAGAGAAAGAGGGATTTTGATTCAGAGAAAGAGCTCAATCCTGTGATGGTGGAGGTGAGCAGTAATGACTAGACCTAAGTTAGCTACGTCCTGGTGGTATTCCAGTCAGGCTTCAAGAGGTACATAAATGGCCTACACCACGGGCAGACTGACAACTCATGGGGCCCCCGGGCAATAGGGGATCATGGGGCCCCTGTGTCCTTGCCCAAACTCAAAAAAGCCTATGAAAAAGGTACCAGGGGCATCTCATGGGGCCCCCTACTGACCCCAGGCCCTCGGGAAATGCCTGAGTTTCCAAATGGTCAGTCCACCCCTGAATATTCAACTTTACTCAGAGAGACACAGTTTGTTATTATCCACAGACACCAATTACCTGCTTAGGCACGTTTCTGGTAAAGGTGAACTAAAGCTTAAATATCTTTTTTTTAAACTATTTATTGCAAGAAAGCAGATACAACAGACCAATGAAGGATGAGATCATGTCAAATAGCTTACACAGGTGCATACTTGGCAGTACAATCTGGTTAACCAAGTAACAAAGGTATCCCTATGTTCTTACCAAACACTATAGCAGCACTCCCGCTAGCCTGCCAAACTAGAATGACAGATCCGCCGCTCATCAGGGCGGTCGTTCCTGCAACATGACATTACGTGTGCACCCCACCCCTTGCAGCTCACTGTTTCTCCCGGCTCCCTGCCTGTCCACAAGTGCATGCCCCGCCCCCTTCAGCAAGGACCCCGGCAAGCTCCTGCTTCCCGCTCCTGTCTACTCTCAAGGTAGGGTGTGTTCTTTCTGGAGCACTCTGATGGGCACATTTATATTAAGGGGTACTATGATTGGTACAGTTAATGTTAAAGAGTAATGCTGATGGGCACATTTTATGTTAAGGGACAGTCCGATGAGCACAACATAGAATGTGCCCATTAGAGTGCCCCTTAAAATAAAATGTGCCCATCAGAGTGCCCCTTAAAATAAAATGTGCCCTTCAGAGTGCCCCTTAAAATAAAATGTGCCCATCAGAGTGCTCCTTAAAATAAAATGTGCCCATCAGAGTGCCCCTTAAAATAAAATGTACCCATCAGAGTGCCCCTTAATAACATAAAATGTGCCCATCAGAGTGCCCCTTAACTACTTCCCGCCTGGCCAATAGGGAAATGACGGCCGGGTGGGACTCTTGTCGATCCGGGTGGGCAGCATATGATGTCCTTCCCGGATTGCGCCTTGCGCATGCCTGCAGGGCCACACTGTAGCAAGATCTGTCACTAGCTGTGTACCTCGGACACGGCCGATGACAGATCTGTGTACTGTCCCGTTACCAATACCATATGACATGCTGTGACCAATCACAGCAGGTCACATGACAGTTGTATACAATGGATGGCTTCCTTTCATGCCATCCTTTGTATACAATTGTGTCACTAGCTGTGATTGGTCACAGTGATCACATGCACAGACTGGGCCAATCACAGCCCATCTGTGTCATGTGATTAGACGTGGCCAATCACAGCTAATCACAATAAAAAAACCTGAATGAATTGATTTTATTCAGTTAAATGTTTGCTTATAGCAAAGAAATTCTTTGATAAAAGCAATCATATTGTGTAAAAAAAAAAAAATACTGATCACTTCCCCAAAGTAGTACAATGTTACTATGGTAGCATTATACTACTTTGGTCATAGTGTAATATGAAAAGAAAATCGTAAAAAAAAGAGAAAACAATTTCATAAAACATATATAAAATAATAATAAAATAAATAAAAACTGAAAAAAAATTATCAATTTTTTTTTGTACTGTCACCAGTCAGTGTCTCTGATCACCACCACATCAGTTCTGACATTTTTGGGCCTCAAGAAATTAGATATGACTATCAGTACTTCAGGATTGATCAATTTCCAGATATATCCCATAGTTTGTGAACTCTATAACTTTCCTACAGACTAAATAATAAATACTGATTTGGGTTATTTTTACCAAAGAAATGTAGCAGAATACATCCTGGCCTAAATTTATGAAGAACAATATTTTTTTTTTAATTTTTATAACAGAAACAGAAAAACTTGTTTTTTTTTTCAAAATGTTCGGTCTTTTTTGTTAATTTAGGAAAAAATAAAAACCCCAGTGGTGATTAAATACCACCAAAAATGTAAAGTTCTGGTTGTGTAAACAAAATGATAAAAATTTTGTTTGGGTACAGTGTTGAATGACCACGCAATTGTTATTCAAATTGTGACAGCGCTGAAACCTGAAAATTGGCCTGGGCAGGAAGGGGGTATAAGTGCCCGGTATTGAAGTAGTTAATATAAATGTGCTCATCAGAGTGCACCTTATATAATGGGGCACTCTAATGGGGACAACTGATATAAGGGGGCACACTGATGGGAGACACCAAATGTAAGGGGGCCTTTTGATGCAGAATGAATACGTGAATAGGTAGGCGCTGCAACAACCGTGCATCAAAAAACGAAAACAACTAAACAACAACAATATATTATTGTTTGCACATTCAGTCACATAGGCGCCACAATATTCCAAAATCTATATCTTCTTCTGATACAGAAACCTGATGTAAGGGGGCACTCTGATGGGAATGCCTGATGTAAGGGGGCACTCTGATGGGAATGCCTGATGTAAGGGCGCACTCTGATGGGAATGCTTGATGTAAGGGGGCACTCTGATGGGAATGCCTGATGTAAGGGGGCACTCTGATGGGAATGCCTGATGTAAGGGCGCACTCTGATGGGAATGCCTGATGTAAAGGGGCACTCTGATGGGAATGCCTGATGTAAGGGGGCACTCTGATGGGAATGTCTGATGTAAGGGCGCACTCTGATGGGAATGTCTGATGTAAGGGGGCACTCTGATGGGAATGTCTGATGTAAGGGGGGCACTCTGATGGGAATACCTGATGTAAGGGGGCACTCTGATGGGAATGCCTGATGTAAGGGGGACTCTGATGGGAATGCCTGATGTAAGGGCGCACTCTGATGGGAATGCCTGATGGAAGGGGGACTCTGATGGGAATGCTTGATGTAAGGGGACACTCTGATGGGAATGCCTGATGTAAGGGGGCACTCTGATGGGAATGCCTGATGTAAGGGCGCACTCTGATGGGAATGCCTGATGTAAGGGCGCACTCTGATGGGAATACCTGATGTAAGGGCGCACTCTGATGGGAATGCCTGATGTAAGAAGGCACTCTAATGGGAATGCCTGATGTAAGGGGGCACTCTGATGGGAATGCCTGATGTAACGGCACACTCTGATGGGAATGCCTGATGGAAGGGGGACTCTGATGTGAATGCTTGATGTAAAGGGGCACTCTGATGGGAATGCCTGATGTAAGGGGGACTCTGATGGGAATGCCTGATGTAAGGGGGACACTGATGGGAATTCTTGATGTAAGGGGGCACTCTGATGGGAATGCCTGATGTAAGGGCGCACTCTGATGGGAATGCCTGATGTAAGGGTGCACTCTGATGGGAGTGCCTGATGTAAGGGGGCACTCTGATGGGAATGACTGATGTAAGGGGGCACTGTGATGGGAGTGCCTGATGTAAGGAGGCACTCTGATGGGAATGCCTGATGTAAGGGGGCACTCTGATGGGAATGCCTGATGTATGGGGGCACTCTGATGAGAACACATTAACTAAGGGGGGGCGCTCTAATGGGAACGCCTGATATAATAGGTGGGGTACTCTGACGGTGGCAACTGATTTATGGGGAAGTCTGATGGTGGCACCCAATGTAACAAATTACTCTGGAGGGGGAACCTCATTTAAGGGGGAACACTAATGGGGGCATTTATTTTCAGATCTCGGCCAGAAGATTTTAGTGACCAGACCTCCTTGAATTTTAATTCAATACCCCTGTACTATAGCACAGTCATTCAAAATTCCTTTTTTTTAAATCTCTGAATTTTTGGCTTACAGGTAATCATGGCAGAAATGATAACTCAGACATCTCCCTGCATTGAAGCAGAGATATCGGGTCATGTGAAAGTGGTTGGAGTACAAGCTATTGGCAAAGATGTCACTGTTAAGCTATTGATCAGAAACCTGACAACCAAGTGCAAGGTTATCACTGCTGACATCAAGGTATGTTCCATCCTGTATACAAAAAAGGAGATCAATGAACTGCACAAGGAGACCAGGAAAATACGACTTCGAGGTTGTGAAGGTAACATACAGGAATTTTCTTTTTTTATTTAAAAAAAACATAAGTCTGACAGATCCTGGCTTATTTACAAAAAATAATTACTGTATTATAATTGCAAGAAAAAAAATCAAATAAAAAACATCAATAAAAAACTGCCAAAACCTGAACTCTGGTTTTAGTAGTAGTCTTGCACAGTTGGCACCTCTCCTGTACAAAAATAGCTTTTTCTGATTTCTCTGCATACTGTGAGCTTTTTCAGTATATAAAGGAAGCTGCAGCAAGTCAGATAGAGACTGCCTCATGTCCTGGCTGGACATCCAGCATCATCTATCGCTTTCCGCCTCAGCCATACTGTCCCAAGCCCATCCCTTTCACTCATTAGATTTTAGTTCTTTCAGAGTTAGCCTAGGGCAGACCACATGCAAGTTTAGGAAAACACACTCCTCCAGACTGATACCTTCCATCAATGCATTTTGATATTTGCATAACTCCTCCAAAGAACCAACCCACTGCTTGCATCAGGGCTATGGGCTGTTCAGGGAGTCCTGAGACAGGGGGCTGTGATGCTTTCAGGAAGCTATGTACAGCACCCTGCTGGGCCCGCCTACCAGCCATGATCTGCCTGCAATGCATAGAGAAGCAAAGAGACCCAGTGATGACATCACAGAGTTTAAAATAAGGTTATGCAGTGAAAACAGCACCATGCTTCCATGCTTGGGGAGTAGAAGAGGTTGATTATATCCTCTAGGTGGGCAGCATAATACAAATGCCCGCACAATTTACATTTCGCTGACAATTTGCATATGATTGCCGACCCTGGGGGTTAATTACAGAATTATGCCCTGTGTGTCTCTCCCTCCAGCAGCTGAAAGCCGGTTTCTCCCGCCAGCTTTCAGCTGCTACAGAGAGCTGTATCATTCCTGTACTGCCACATTGATCCCCTCCCTGTCCGGGTGCCCTACAGGAGGACCGGTGGTACCCCCTATTGGCCGCCCTACATAGGTCAGTGAGGTGTTGTGCTTAAACCTGCTTACTGCTTGTTAAGAATATTTAAATACTTGACTGTCCATATCCTGACCCCAGGTTCACTTTAAATTCATACTTTCAAAATACACTAAAACTCAAAAGCAAAAAAAGGATGAGGTCTGTCTTCCCAACCTTGCTTTTTTACAACATATTGCCTCCACATGATAGGTTTACTCCGAAGGCAAAGTGAAAAGATAGGCTGAACAATGTATCTATATATAATAATATATATATAATATAATGTATGCTATAGGAAATGGATCATTAAAATGTAGCTAAACTCAAAACCAAAAATGAAATATACTGCATTCTAGTCCTTGGTGTGGTGGCTGCATTCATTTTCTTTTTTTTCCAGCTTCTCCTGCTTTATTTTTAACTGGCAATCCTGTAAATAAAACAATTTCTGTACCTGGGTGGCTACTATAATACCCCACTGTATCTATGGAGTGAGCCATGGTTGTCAACCTTAGCTACTCACCTGAGATGGACTACAAAGGTGTCAGTATCTCTTCATCTTCATTACATAGGGGGCACGGCAAATGGTAGTTGAGAGAAGATAGCTAGGAAGGAAGATATTCTTTGGTGCAATTAACAGGAAGTGACAAGGACACTGCATTTCTTGCAAGATCAACAGGTATTATTTGTGTTTGTAGAAAATGTTCTTACCTTGAATAAAAAAAAGAAGAAAAATGCAGCCATCACATTTTACGATTGGAAACTATATAAAAATTTTTTATTGGGTTTAGTTATCCTTTAACGTACTTTATTTTTGCTTTATTAGTTATAACATCATTTTATTGAATAATCTTAATGTTTCTCTTGCTTACTCAGAGAAAGAAGAACCATTGACCATAACCTACGCCCAGTATGATGGCCTCTTAACTGCAGATAATACCATAGAGGTGACAGTTGTCTACTCGTATGAACCAGTTGAAGGGACACTCATAATCCAAACCAACGTTGTCCTGGATAATCCAAAATTTGAAATTAAGGTATAATAATACAACAAATATCAGGAAAGACAAATCTTCCTTACATTTAAGACTCCCATAATGTCAGCTCAATCGGAAATTATTGCTCATAAAGGAGCAATAAAGTGGACATTATTTAAAAAAATGTTTGTAACTTTTTTATCTGTAGATACAGTATAGATCTACAGTATATTTGTCCCAAACATGTTTAAATGCACTTACTATTGACTGACTCACTACCTCTGCCAGAAGTCTGTTCCAAGCATCAACCACTCGTTTGGTAAAAAAAAATACTTTTTCAGGTTAGTTTTGAACTTTGCTTCTGCTTTTCAATTTTTTAAAGTTTAACTTTATTGCTATCGCATAGGGAGCCAAAAGCTCCCATGTGATAGCAATTTTACTTTGAAACAGAAGTTTGCTTGGTCCCTCCCCTCTACTTGGTGACTGACACTTGTCATGTAGGTCCTAGGGTGGGGGCACGAACGTACCTGGGGTCTGTGGAAGCTTCCACTTGAAAGCCAACTGTTGACTAATCCAATTTACACAGTTAAATGTTTCAGCTATGTCCTTCTTTTTATGCTTTCCTCAACACTGCACATTCTAGGTTCCTGCAGTCTCTCCTGATATGTATTATCACTTGACCTTTCACCATTTTTGTTGCCCATCTTTAGGCTCATTTTATCTTATTTTTTTATAAGTAAGGTCTCTAAAACTGGACACATTATTCTAAATGAGGGCTTACTAAAGATCTATAGAGGGAAACCTGGACCTCCATCCTCCTGCGGGTGATCCAACTAGTGATAACTGAAGATCTATATAGGAGAATCAGGACCTCCTTTCTCCTGCCAATGATCCCTCTAGTGATAACTAAAGATTTATTTAGGGGAAGCGCTTTGGCCACACTTTAAAGAAGAGAATGTTCACTAAACTTAATGAATAAAATGGAGTTAAATTCACTTTGGATACCTAGTCATATACAAGGAAAATAAACACACATGGACTGGATTACTGAAGTGAACATAGGTTCATGTCATTTTTTTAAGTGACCCTATCTGCACAAGGTTACCTTTTTGGTCAAACATACTTGTAATAAAAGAGGGAATTTACTAACCTTTGACTATTTATTGATATAACACCTCTTTGCTTCTCCCCAGTACTCAACTGGCAACTTGGGCATCTCCTATATTGTTGCTGTGTATCATACTTCCTATTGCATCACTGCTGGTCCTACCATCTTTGCTGATCAGCGTTCTGTCACTTTCCCGATGCCTCTTCTTTTTATCCCCCATCAACTGTGGCATCTGGTTTCAGGATGTTGCCTGGCTACATGGTCACAGCCTTTTTCTTTTTCCTTGCTTACTATTGGTCCTCTGACTAATGGCATCCAGTTTAAATGCCACAAGCCCTATGGACAGCACTTTTAATTGGTTTTCCAACATGCTTGCTAGTTGCCTTTGTCTGTATCTGATCTGCCCATGTACTATTTTTTGCTTGTAATTTGACCATGATTTTGCCTGCTACTCCCTGCCGGTTTTTTGACTACTTCCTCTTTCTGCTGCATGGATTGAAGTCTTGCCAGTTTACTGACCACATCTCTGTTTGCTGCCTGGATTGA
Source organism: Staurois parvus (assembly GCF_062004578.1). Lineage (NCBI taxonomy): Eukaryota > Metazoa > Chordata > Amphibia > Anura > Ranidae > Staurois > Staurois parvus. The sequence goes on from NW_028317933.1 coordinate 15,401,048, forward strand.
CCTCTTGCCAGTTTACCAACTACATCTCTGTCTGCTGCCTGGATTGACTTCTTTCCAGTTTACTGACTACATCTCTGTCTGCTGCCTGGATTGACTTCTTTCCAGTTTACTGACCACACCTCTGTCTGCTACTTGGACCGACATTTTGCAAGTTCTCTGCCTGTTGCCTAGACCAATTTCTTGCTGCGTCCTTCTGACTACTCTCCAGCCGAGGCACCTGTCCCCACCATCCTCTGTGGACATTTGTATCTTCCTATTTCAGAAGTATTCTTGCTGTACCTTTACTCAGCCTCTTGTTGCCATCTGGCTATAGAATATAGGATCATGTAAGTCTTGGGGGCAACCATTGGGAGAAACCACAGCTTACCACAACTTGTATAGAGGAGCAGGTATTCCTCACACCCAGAAGTGTGTAATACTTGCAGCAGCTGGGGAAAAGCAAGATGACATATCAACAAATGGGCTCTCAGAAAGGTAAGTACATGTATTTAACATACAAAGTGAGTGAACATTCTCTACTTCTTAAGTGAATTGATTCCACAAATTAATGCAGCCGGGTATAGGATCACAGTCCCTTAAAAAGGAATTAATGACAGCTCCAGCATTTCTATCACACAAGTTCTCTTTAAAAAGGAACAGCTCTCTGGAAGCTGTGCCCAAAAAATAAAAGGAAGACAGAAGGCAAAGGACTAGTCACAGGTATTGCCTGTGGTCTCTCTGCAGCTGATCTTTTCCCCATTACTGACTTACCCTGTCTTGTTCTGCATTGTGTCTCTGTGTGGAGGAGGCCATCTTGGTAGAGACAGGGTTTTACTTCCTCATGTCAGAACTTCCAGCAAAGAGAACAGTGAGCAGCACAGAAGTGACATCACCAAAATTCACTTCAAAGCTCATGAGACTTTAGGTCAGAGGAAGTAGTGCCTTAAATCTCCCACTGCACATACCAGGAACTGAACTGTTATTTTGTTAAAGGAATTTTAAGGATACTGTTAAGGCACAAGTAACACTTCTAGATGTTCCCTGTAACATAGTAAATCTTTGCTTTTGTAGCTCAGTTCCATGTTATTCCACTTTTAGCCTGATAACAGTTATTTGGATCAACTTTTTTTTTTTTTTTTATTCAAATGTTCTTTATTGAGTTTTTAACAGGGATAGTTACAGAGGGGGGAACAACAAAATGAAAAGGACATTCAAGTTCTCGTTTATGCAGGTTCCATCGAAATGTTTGGCAGTGTCAACATTGGATCAACTTTTTATTTCAGGTGAAAGGACCAATCCAAATGAATAAGCCTGCTAAGGCTGTAGTAGTATTCACCAACCCCCTGAACCAAGTTGTATCTGATATAGTGGTGACAGCAGAAGGCAGCGGTCTTCTTCATGATCCGATCACAGTCAAGTAAGTTAAATCTTTTCCATTTCTTATTTTTTCCTAATCCTTATATGGTTACAGCTTTACCTTTCTGCTTGCTTTTTTTTTTATAACTACAGCTAACCATAATTGTTACAATCCGATGGCACAATCTTTTTTTAAAGTAAACTCTACTTCTTTACTTAGCTCCATTTAAAACTTTAATATAAGAATTACATGTAGGTTCCTATAAATACTTTTGGAGATTAACCGTTTAGGAGATTTTGTCCTGCTCTCTGCATAATTACATCACTCACACATGTGCAGCATTGACGACATGCTGACTGATACTGACTGTGCTGTCGATGTGCATCACAATGTGCCGTAGTAACATAGTCCTCCCTTCCTGGCATTTCTATCACAATATTTTCATTAGACTTTGCTATATTGTACCACGAATGGGTTTTCTAAGCTGATGTAGTAGAAGGGTAGAAGGGTGGAAATTAGGTTGGGAATGGCATCAGGAGGAGTCCCTAAAGTTGGTGCCGGCTTGAGCAGCATCAGAAGAAATAAAACATCAGCTGAAATAAAAGTAAGGGTACTGAAAGGGGCGGATTGACCATTGGGGCACTCGGGCACTGCCCGAGGGCCCGGGTCAGTAGGGGGCCCCATGAGATGCCCCTGGTACCTTTCATAGGCTTTTTTGGGTGTGGTTTGAGTGTGGGTGAGGACACAGGGGCCCCATGGTCCCCTATTGCCCAGGGGCCCCATGAGCTGTCAGTCCGCCCCTGGTACTGAAGCATGTCGGTTAGATTGGAATGTGGATTGCAGTAGGCATTCGCCAATACCATTTTTTTTTAATCGGCGACTGCGAGTACTGATACTTTCAGTCAAGTACTCGCCAATACCGATTACCGGTACTTTACGCTGCGATTTGCGTTAATGGATACAAATTGCACCGCAAAGAATAGCATGCAATTTGAACAGGAATGTGATTCCTGTCCAAATCTCATGCCGTTTCACCACTGATTCTTTATTGAGTTTTTAACAGGGATAGTTACAGAAGAGGGAACAACAAAATGAAAAGGACATTCAAGTTCTCGTTTATGCAGGTTCTATCGAACCTGTGATTCATGTCCAAATCTCATGCCGTTTCACCACTGATTCTGTGTGAACCTAGGCTTGTTAAAGCCTGATTTCACACAGGAGCGGTGCAGGAAACCTCCCTGCAGGCATCCCATGCTGAATCTCAGTTGTAGGAGAGGAGAGAAAGCAGTGTAGATTTGAAATCCCCGCTGCTTTTTTTCCTCTCCTTGCAGCAATGACAGTTCAGGCTAGATAACTTTTGATTGTGTGATGATCCATGTGACGGTGCTGGCCAATCAGATGCCATCTAGCTTGAACTGTCATCATGGCAAGGAGAGAAAAGAAAGCAACGGGGATTTCAAATCCCCACCGCTTTCTCTCCTACCACTGAGCAATGGCAATGCCAATACTTCCTTAATAGGTTCCTTTCAGGGGTCTTGTCTCAGAAAGGACATCTACAATAGTCATATGAATGAATATGTGCGCTCCGCCTATCCACTTCTAGTACTCATAGAAAAGCTATGTTAATAAATACAGGAGCACACTTATTCTTCTTTCAGGTTCAATGCACAGTTGTGTCAGTAGGTGGCAGTAATGTCATAAAATACTTGTGAATTTTCCAAAAAAGAAAAAAATCTATGGACCTACCTTATTCAAAATATTGGTGAAGTAATAAAATAATAAATAACAAGTGTATATGCAGATTTTAAATAGAGCAGAAGAGTGAGGAGGATATTACTGCAAGCAGCATGTACAGGGGAGAGGTGCGGAGGGTATGAAAGCAAGCAGTATGTGCAGAAGAGGGTATGACAGGTATGAGGGTATGTGCAGAGCAAAGGGTATGACAGCAGACATTATGTACAGGAGAGGAGTGCAGGGAATATGGTGAGCAGTAGGTGCATCAGAGGAGTATGACCACGGACAGTATGTACACAAGAAGAGTAAGGAAGTATGACGGCAGTCAGTGGAAGGAAAAATGGCAGATCATTGCCATCATTAGTCTCAGAACTAAGCTGATGCCAGTTAAAAGCAGATTACTACATCCAAGATTCCTTGCATGGAAACTGTGCCAGGTACTGAGCATATGCTCCCACTCTGAAGGTGTGGCCCTTAGTTCACGTTTAATAACAGAATATACCAGGGGTAATCCAAGCATGGGTCTCCCAGGCAAAATTAGACCCCTGGATGCTGCCTGGATCAACCCAGTAGCTATAGACCCTCAGATGTGTGCATCAGTGGAGCAAAGTGCCTCAACATTTTGAACATTGGTGTCTTGGCTAGGGCTACATAGGAAAATTTTAGTAGCTCAGTCATGCTACTAAAATTACTAACAATTGCAACAACAAGTGTCTGATCACTAAACAGACTGAACTAATGATCTGTGAATTAAGTTACGCAATAGTATGTACAGGTGACCAGTTCTGCATGATTGCATAATGCTTCAAGATCACTACAAGATGCTCATGCATGACATGTGTGTATAAAAATTCACAAAGGAGGGAGCAAATGCCTACCGCATTACCGCCATAGACATTTATTAAGTCCAAAAACAGTTATATATCTTGGTCACTGTATTCTGTTAGTTAATACACAACACTCAGATTGCAGAAGTCTCTACTTTTGGGGTTCCTGATATGTTGTATATATAATGGACTTCGTGTGATTAATGGTGGAGAGCGTATCATGTTTAGGCATCACTAGTCCCACTTATGAACTTGTAAAGGAGAAGTGCTTCCAATATGTGATTATTTAAATTGTGGTGTTAAATGCAGTTGGCTTCGCTCAGATGGAGTGGGTTTAATGCCGAAACGCATTCCAACTGAGTGGTACATACATTTATTTATTTCAGGTGCTTATATAGTGCTGTCAATTTACGCAGCGCTTTACATATATATTGTAAATTCACATCAGTCCCTAACCCTCAAGGGGCGTACAATCTAAGGTCCCTAACTCACATTCATATACAAGGGCCAATTTAGACAGGATCCAATTAACCTACCAGCATGTCTTTGGAGTGTGGGAGGAAACCGGAGTACACCCACGCAGGCACAGGGAGAACATGCAAACTCCAGGCAGGAGGTGCAGTGGCTGGGATTTGAACCAACAACCCTAGTACTGCCAGGCGGACGTGCTAACCATTTAGCCACTGTGCTGCCCGATGATGTCACCTATGGCTGGAGTTATTGACTTACATGCCTGTTTTTATATGTCTTTTTGAGTACATAATTGTTTTGGGATTTAATAAATGTCCACAGTGGTAATGCGCTAGGCGCCTGCACCCTCCTATTTGTATTTTTGCAGTTTATTTGAAGATGGCCCGGTCTGAGGAGGGCTGCATCGAATAAAGCATTACAATAATGGTTTTATGGGAAGTACCTTCATCTGAGCACTGGAGCTTTGGACTTCTTCATGACACTGTGTGTAGTGCTAGCCCCATAGGGGCTACTGTAGATTAGCAGCTTCTTTTTCAAAGCAATCCACACAGCACTCACTCTGGCTCATTGAACAGTCTAGGGCAGTCTTTCTCAACCTTTTCAACACAGAGGAACCCTTGAAATAACTTTCCGGCTCGGGGAACCCCTACTAAAAATGAATATATCTATAACTCATGATACATTAGAGTGCTGATCAGCGGGAAGAATGCATCGTACACTTGTGGTCAATGGAAAGAAGTACAGAAAGCTAGAAAGTTACAGAAAGCTAGAAAGGTCAATGGTGTCAGTGGGAACTTAACTGAGAGGCAGAAATTGCTCATTGCTCAAGGAACCCATAGTAACCTCTGGAGGAACCCTAGGGGCTGTATTTTTAAGTTTATTTGGTTGTAACTTATAATGGGGGGCGGGGGGGTTGGGGTAATGTGGGATACTAAAAAATGTTTAGGGCCCATTCACAGCACATGAAGAGCAGCACTTTTTTTCTGCATCAAAAAAGCATGTAAAGTAGGTTTTATGAGTTCCAGTGGCATAGTTCACATCGGCACAGTGCATTCCAGTGCTTTTCATTTTCAGAAAAAAAAGTGCAACATGCTGTTTTTTTCCTCATAGAACTGTACTGGAAAGCAGTCAAAAGCATAAAAAAAAAATATCAAAAAAAGCACCGGATCCCAGTACAGTGAAAAAGAAGCAAAGGAAAAGCATCATCTTGATGAAAATATAGATTTTGCAATTTAAATGACTACAAAAAAGTATCTGTAATGCTTCCGGAAACACAGCTAAAACACATTGGATAAGCATCAAAAAAGCATTAAAAAAAGTGCATGCAGAAATGCATATAGAACTGATCTGGAGGACGTTTTTGTGGTGTGAAGCAGCCCTTAGCGTATTGATAGCAGAGGACACTTCTCTCACAGTAACAGTAGCGCAAATACTGGTAGACTGGAACAGGGGCGGACTGAAAACTCATGGGGCCCTCGGGCAATAGGGGATCATGGGGCCCCTGTGTCCTTGCCCAAACTCAAAAAAGCCTATGAAAAAGGTACCAGGGGCATCTCATGGGGCCCCCTACTGACCCCAGGCCCTCGGGCAGTGCCCGAGTTTCCAAATGGTCAGTCCGCCCCTGGACTGGAACAGTCTATAGGTTAAAGGCTGGGGACCATGAAGTAGGTTTTGAGAACAGAAAGGAGGCTCTACTCACAGAATCCTGGAACAGGGTCAGTCTATAGGTGAAGACCCTTGTAGCGAAGTCCAGCATCCCGCCCAAAGGAGCTCCAGGGGCAAGCAGCCCACCCCTTCTCTCAGCTCACAGATCCATTCCCTCAGAGTGTAAAAATACAATCTTCTCAGGGCTCCAGACTATTTAACAGCACCCAGCCACCATCTGGACACACCTCCCCAGGGATTGGAAAGGCCTTCCTCAATATTCAGGCTGGTCATTTGAATTTTCCTTCTTCTAGAGGCATGGGAAGCTAACAAAATCTTAGCCTGTGAAGCCCTGAAGAGACTAGACCAAACAATCACTGTTCCCCTGATTACAGCAGGAGCTAAAACCTAATGTTACCTAGTAGCTTACCTGGGAGGGAGCTACATGTAGATTGCTCCATAGAGTGCTATTCAAGCTACTCCTAGGGATTCAATCCTAGTAACTTGACTGAGCAGCTGAAAATGTGTGTAAATCTAATCTAACTTCTCTATAACTCCAAGGCAATCCCACACTTAAAAAAACTATCACAGTATACTGCAACATATATACAGTATTTCTTATACAAGCAATAAGCACTAGGATCCAGCAGTAGTACGTGTACTCAGGTATACTGTAGAACTGTGTGTATGTGTAAATTAAATGTTAATTTCTACTAATTATCATGTTTTTGTTGTTTTGTTTTTTTAGAGGCGGGTCTGTGAAACCCAACGAGACCATAAAGATTCCTCTAACAATCATGCCATATAAAGCTGGTCAAAGACATTTATTAGTTGATGTAACAACTAACAAGTTCCAGAATGCTAAAGGATATACAGAGGTGGAAGTCCAAAAGCCAGTCGAAAAGAATTCAACATCAGAATCAGCATCAGCAGCAGCACCATCAGTTTGACAATATGAGGTTATTTATCATTTAGATTCTATAGGTATTTCCGTGTTCCCAGCACGTAATGTTAGGATATACCCCTTCAAGCAGATCTTAGTCTGGCCTATTGTGGTAATCTTGTGCTGCTTGACAAGAGTAAAGTTCCCAGAATGCCATGCAGCACACCTTGGCTATGTCCACGGCCCAGCTGCTGTAGACGTGTTTTATTCCCTGTCCCGTGGATCATCTTAAATATAAATAAAATCACATAGTGTAACATACATCTATACTACCTAAATGCTTCTCCTATGGCTATGTTTAACCTGAATAATGTGTGTTTTAAATTATCAAATAAAGTATGAATTACTTCACATCATTTTGACTTTTTTTCCATGCTTGCTAATAAAGGGTTCATGTGTTGTATAAGATCAGATACTATTGTACCACCATTATAAGGCCCAATGAATGTTTAAGAGAAAAGCTCAACAAGCCTTTATAATTTCCAATTTCATAAAATTTGCAGTCATGATACTGCAATGGTGATGCCATCACACCTTACTGACATATTGCTTTGTTCAGTATAGTAAAGTTTCCCCTTTTTCATAACAGTTTCAGCAACCATCTAAATGAGTACAATCAATGGAATTGGGGTTTACAAGTTCACATAACTTCCCCACTACCCAACGACATGTACTCATTTATCCTTCACAGCCCAACAGCATATACTGTATACCTATCCTTCACTGAACAACAGCACATACTCACCTATCTTTAACTGCTCCGCCCAGCCTGAAAGAGAATGTAACTCAATCCCCTTCATCCACGTGATAGCATGGACCCTTGATGATTTATTATTTATTTATTTATTCCAGGTACTTATATATGATGAAAGGTGAGTATATGCTGGGCCGCAAATTAAGTGAATATAATACTATCTCTGAAAAAGATGCAGTTTAAAATGTAACTTCATCCCAATTTTTTAGTTTTTATAAAGTGGAGAACGTTTATGTAGCACCCTCCTAGAGTTATATAGATTGTTAGGTAAATTTAGTTAACTCCTCTGTAATCAGTGGAGCAGGGGTTGATTTTCAGACCTGCTCAGTGTCTCACACAGTGCTGATTGCTTCCCCCTGTATTCTAGAAGTTTATTGGGAGGAAGAACAGAGTGAGCAGCCTGAATATTTACGGGGAGCCAGCCAATCTCTGGGGAGATGTGCCCAGTAGGTGGTCGGAAAGCCCATAAATAGTCTTGGGCCTGAGTTAGGAGCAGCACAGTTCCCGGTTACAGGAACTGGAGGAGACCCCCGTGCAGGGGCTGTGCCCCTGGGGCAGAACTGATGGAGATGCCCCTAAGAAGACATTGAGGTCCCAGCTAAAAGCTAAAATTCAAGCTGTGAACCGTGGAAGACCATACAGGAAGGAAAGTAAAGATTGGTTGTAGAGGGTGACAAATCCCATGGGGACACTTGGTTAGCCCCTAGCATTAGCTGACCCTTCAAGCAAATGTGGAGGACAAGCATTTGAAGCAGGATTACATTTGGTTTCCTTTCTTTCTGCTCCCCTCTGGCTCCATTACTAAACAGAGTTTATCTTTCTTGAGCCATTTCTGGTGGCTATGCACTAATGGACTTGTGCATTGTCAATACATTACAATAGCTGCCTGGTCCTCTCCCCTCCAGCAGCAAGAGGAACTCCAAGAATATTTATGTCACCATGCACCATTCTGTATTTTCCATTCATACATGGAGCATAGGAAGACATATTTCCAGCAGTTTTCAAAAAGCATACAGTCATGTTCAAACCATTCTAAATGGGTAAGCACAGTGCTTCATTTACAAGGTAATGACTGGGTTAGCAAATGTATATGGTGCACAAAAAGTGAATTTACTGTATATGCTTTGTGACTATTGTAGAGTTCAGCTTTAAGTTCACCTTCTCAATCTGCATAAGTGGAGCACGCACAGCCTATTTGGAGCTATGCCTGGCTAATGAACAAGCTCTCAGCTTCTAACACGTGGAAGAAAGCTATTCTTTCTATGGAAACTCATGGGGGAGTCCATCAGCTTGGCACATCTGGGCGTTTACATCACTTCTGCTCCAATCTCCAAAGTCTGGCTCCAGTCCCCCACCACTGATCGTAAAGCCTTTCAGCTAGATATATAAAGAGGCCCAGTTACCTACTAACTATGAACCTATAGAGGGAACTGCACATGGGGGTGCGTACTACAAAGGAAATAATTGGAGTTTGTTATAGGCCTCACAGTGTTAATGAGGAGGTGGAGACTCAGCTCCTTGCACAGATTGAAAGGGCTGCAAGGGCTGGGACAGTGATAATAATGGGGGATTTCAACTACCCAGAAATTGACTGGAGTAATGGTACTGTAGGAAGAGTTAAAGGGCAAACATTTTAAAACTTACTACAGGACAATTTTATGGTACAGTTCATAGAGGCCCCAACTAGGAATGATGCTCTGCTGGACCTGGTAATGTGAAACCATTCAGAGCTTCTTAAGAATGTCCATATAGAAGAACATCTGGGTAGAAGTGACCATAACATGATTTCATTTATTGTGAGCTGTAAACAGCAAGCACATATGGGAAAGATAAAAACACTAAATTTTAAGAGAGCTAACTTTCCAAGGCTGAGAGCTGCTCTCCAAGACTTAGACCGGGAGGGAATATTGGCATCAATGAACAGAACACAGAAATGGGAGTTCTTCGAAAAGACTGTATGTGAACACACTGCAAATATATTACCATGGGCAACAAGTTTAAAAGGCTAAAAAACAGACCTATAGATAATAAGAAAAGCGCTTTTATCAAATATAAAAATGAAGGAACGCTGTCATCGTTTAAACATTACGAAGAATATAACAGAATATGCAAAAAGGAAATAAAGGCAGCAAAAATTAAAAGCGAACGACAGATTGCAAAAGATAGCAGGACCAACCCCCTAAAAATTCTTCAAATATATTAATAGTAAAAAGATCTTGTCCGAGCATGTAGGCCCTTTACAGAATAATCTAGAGTGGGTGACTGGGGACAGAGAGAAGGCAAATTTATTAAATGCCTTCTTCAGCTCTGTGTATACAAAGGAGCATGGGGGAGCTCTTGTCCTTAATGGGCATGGTATTGACCAGATCCACATTGGCTCTCCAGATGATCCACATTGGCTCACAATTGATATGATCCAAAAATATTTAGACAGAATAAAGGTGAATAAAGCACCTGGACCAATTGGCATACACCCACAGGTCCTTAAAGAATTGAGCTCTGTCATTTCAAAGCCATTGTTTCTAATTTTTAGGGACTCTTTAATGACTGGCATAGCAACACTGGATTGGCGTAAGGCCAATGTTGTGCCAATATTTAAAAAGGGGTCAAAATCTTTACCAAGTAATTATAGACCTGTTAGTTTAACTTCTATAGTTAGGAAGATACTGGAGAGTTTAATAAAAGACCACATAGATGAGTTCTTGCTGGAAAAAAAATATTTTAAGCAACAGACAGCATGGATTCATGAAAGACAGAAGTTGTCAAACAAATTGGATTTCTTTTTATGAGGAGGTGAGCAAAACCTTGGACAGAGTTGTGGCGGTGGACGTGGTATACTTGGACAGAGGGGTGGCGGTGGACATGGTATACTTGGACAGAGGGGTGGCGGTGGACGTGGAATACTTGGATTGTGCAAAAGCTTTTAACACAGTTCCCCACACATGGCTAATGTGTAAGGTAAAGTCTACGGGCATGGAAAAATCTGTATATAAATGGATAGAAAACTGGCTAAAAGATCATATTCAGAGAGTAGTGGTTAATGATTCGTACTCTGAATGGTCTAGGGTTGTCAGTGGTATACCCCAAGGTTCAGTGTTGGGACCTTTACTTTTTCATATATTTATAAAAATATAGGGTCTGGGATTAAAAATACCATTTCAGTCTTTGAAGATGACACCAAGCTGTTTCAACTTACAAGCCGACCTCAATGCACTGTTTAATTGGGCAACTATGTGGCAAATGAGGTTTAATGTTGATAAATGTAAGGTTATACACTTGGGGGCTAAGAATATGCATGCATCAGACATACTGGGGGGGGGGTACAACTGGGGGAATCAATGGTGGAGAAGGATCTGGGAGTTCCGGTAGATCACAAGCTTAATAATGGCATGCAATGCCAAGCTGCGGTTTCTAAAGCGAGCAAAATCCTCTCTTGTATTAAAAGAGGTATAGACTCCAGAGAGAGAGATATCATATTACCCCGGTACAAATCATTAGTAAGACCTCATCTGTAATATGCAGTTCAGCTTTGGGCACCAATTCACAAAAAGAACATTGGGGAACTGGGGAAAGTACAGAGAAGGGCAACCAAAATGATAAGAGGCATGGAGGAGCTCAGCTATGAGGAAAGATTAGAGGAACTGAATTTATTCTCTCTTGAGAAGAGGAGATTAAGGGGGGATATGATCAACATGTATAAATACATCGGTGGTTCATATAGTGAACTCAGTGTAGAGCTATTCACCCTGAGATCATCACAGAGGACAAGGGGGCACTCTTTACGTCTGGAGGAAAAGACATTTAATCTCCAAACACGGAAAGGCTTCTTCACAGTGAGAGCTGTGAAAATGTGTAATAGACTCCCTCAAGAGTTGGTTCTGGCCAGCTCAGTGAATTGCTTTAAAAAAGGCCTGGATTCTTCTTAGATACACAGAATATAAGTGGATACTAACATTTATAGGTACAGTTGATCCAGGAAATATTCGATTGCCTCCCGGGGGATCAGGAAGGAATTTTTTTCCCTGCAGGAGCAAATTGGATCATGTTTTGCTGGGGGGTTTTTTGCCTTCCTCTGGATCAACTGTGGGCATAGGATTATAACTTTTTTTTTTTAATGGTTGAACTGGATGGACTTTTGTCTTTTTTCAGCCAGACTAACTATGTAACTATATGTAGGCAGGTGCAGCCTGCTTTCTCCACTGTGGGTGGCGCTCAATTCGAGTGGTACCACAGTCTGGAGAGGAAGTCCAAGGGAAAAATGATTTCTCTATGGTTTTCTGAGTCAATGAAGCAGCGTTCTGGTTGGCTACAATGCAGCCATGTGTCCCTTGGGAATATTGGGTCAGCAAGGTCTATTTAAGTCCCTGCCCCCGGGTTTTTGCAAGTGGCTATTGCAGGGAGATAGACCCCGCTTGCTAAGTAAGAAGAGTGATTAGCAGTGGGGAAAGTTTCCTGACAAGGAGGGAAAGGACTGCATTGAACTGTGAATTATATCCCTAGCAGTGCTCTATATTCTAGTTTTAAAAAAATCTTTTATATTTTCTTAACTCAGAAAAGTCCCTTCTATTTTGCTCAGCCTCCTCCAAATCTCCAAGTTCTTTTTTTTGCTACTATGATCTGACTTCCTGTTAGGCTACATTCATTCTTCATGGTCCCACTGTATGTAGAAGCATAGATACACTCTCTTGCTCGCCTCTGAGATGGACTATTGATTATGGGATATGTATTGTGCCTAGAGCAGTATATATGACTGCAACTAACGTGCACTGCTCATTCCAAATAAATGGAAGTGAGAGGGAAAAGGAGAGGTTTGAGAGCTCACGAAGCATATCACAAAGATGCAGAAAAACACAGTAAGAAAATTCAATGAAAAATACAGTAGATTACAAGGTCATTGGGTAGTGCATGTTTATGGAATATTTCAGTACCATAAGGCCCCTTTCACATGGGGGGACTTCAACAGGAGTGCACTGACTTAACAGGGGATCTGTCCACTGAGCCCTGCTGAGCAGGTGGATGATTGGTCTGTATCTACTCCGCATATGAAGACAGGACACAGACACAGCCCATTCTCCTCTATGGGCTGTCAGATATAAAGGGTCTGTCTGTCCCTTTACACCCAACTGCCATCCGATCCACTAGACAGAAGGGGAATGGATTCCCATCTGTCTGTTTTTAGCAGATTGAATCAGATTGGATGTAAGCGGGTGTAAACAGACACATGTCCGTTTACACCCGCAGCTCCATAGAGGAGAATGGAGGGTCTGATTGGGTCCACTAGTGTGAAAGGGGCAGTACATGTACCTTAGGGTGAAGCTGACATAATACAGAATGTGCGCTGATGCTGAAAATACAATTAGCTGTACATACCAGTGTAGTTGTGTCTTAGAAGAATTGATAGGTTGCCTTCTATACACATTGTTTTTTCGGGGAATGCCTTTAGTCAGTAAGCATACTGAATGGCACTGACAGCTCTCTCTACTGACTTACACTTCACTGACTCAAAAGCATCAGAATGATTCTCATGTGATAAATTCTCTTCTTCATCACATCAAAATATGATGACCTGTAAAAAATATTCTGCATGTGGAGGTTAAACATTTTAAATTCCCCTAATTATTTATTGCAATGGGGTTTTATAGCAATTAAAATATCTTCTGCAGGTAAAGAGTATAAAGATCTCAGACTTCCGTTAGTGCCGTTAGAGTTTTGCGGCTAAACCCCACCCCCATGCACTTCTATTGGCCTATCACTATGATTAGCAGTGTTACTAGCCGATTGGCGGGTGCAGAACGGTTGAGGGTTCCACCATGGAAGGTGAGTTTGAGAGGCTGATGACGGTGTGTGCTGGTCTGCAGTTTATACCTTGAACAGGTTTAATCATTATGGCAAATTCTCTTTAAGTGCTCGGTCACACCAAATCCGAAGATTTCAAAGATGGATGGCAGTGCGACTTGCAAGACATCTGTGGGACTTCATGCACAGATATCTATGCAAGTTGCACCTGAACTTGCAAAAAGTAGTGCATGAACTACTTTCAAAATTGGTGTGACTTCGACAAAGTCGGAATCACACTGATATAACCACTTTAATTGCAGACAATAGGATGCAACTTAATGTAAATGGTATAAAGTGAGCGCTCCTAAGTAAGCAGCTATGGCACTAAAGGTAATCACAGTATACCCACAAGTAACAGATAAAATCAGAGTGCAGCGCTAAAAAATAATAAATACAAACGAAAAAAGTCCGTAATAATTAAATAGATGTATATATAAACGAATCCCAAGGAATAGCTGGTAAAGCCCGGAGACAATGGAGAGAGTGCGCACTCACCGGACGCGCATGGGAAATGCGCATATGATAAATATCCCCTGGAATATTATGGAAGTGAAGAGAATAAGCTCCAACTCTGTAAATCATTCAGCCTGGAGATGTATGAGAGAAGTCCGGAGATCCCCTTTACAGATGGTATGGTAATCAGCCAGGATCCAGAGCTCCGTCCCTCCGGTGGTGGTGAACACACACTACAGGAATCCTGCAAATGGATTTAGCTTTTCCCTGAGGTTATGTTACTCCATGTTACTCCATGTGCTGGCGTCCATCTTGCAAGATGGACGCCAGCACATGGAGTAACATAACCTCAGGGAAAAGCTAAATCCATTTGCAGGATTCCTGTAGTGTGTGTTCACCACCACCGGAGGGACGGAGCTCTGGATCCTGGCTGATTACCATACCATCTGTAAAGGGGATCTCCGGACTTCTCTCATACATCTCCAGGCTGAATGATTTACAGAGTTGGAGCTTATTCTCTTCACTTCCATAATATTCCAGGGGATATTTATCATATGCGCATTTCCCATGCGCGTCCGGTAAGTGCGCACTCTTTCCATTGTCTCCGGGCTTTACCAGCTATTCCTTGGGATTCGTTTATATATACATCTATTTAATTATTACGGACTTTTTTCGTTTGTATTTATTATTTTTTAGCGCTGCACTCTGATTTTATCTAATAGGATGCAACTTGTCATGTGATTTGAAAGTATCAAATCACTTGACAAGTCGCACCGATATGACCGGGGTCCAAGGAAACATGCCATATGAAATACAGTATATGTAGACTTTTATGACTGGCCTCTTTGAGGTGTTGTTTGCCTGGCCTTTATGCTGATGCTTTGGCTTCAATGCTCTGTGAATAAATTATTTGTATGAAGAGCTTAGCTTCAAAGGGGCTGCTGAGAATACACCCAGGTCTTCCTAGTTAGTACAGAGAATGCCTGCCACAGACACAGTTCCATGCACATCGAAAAGACAGGCTTAGTCTTGGAGATTTCTTTTTAGAGTTTATTACTGAACAACATGAAACAGTAGATGGGTTCAAGGATCAGGAGACTGCAAACAATTGCAGAAATAATAGGAGGACAGCTTCTCATGAGTGATGGGCCAAACACCTCCCTGTTCGATTCATGGTCAAATATTCGAACCTACAGAATTAGATCTTTAACAATTCACAAAAAAAAATGTAGTGTAAAAAAAATACAGGAGACAGTCTTTGACAAGTCCTTTATTAAAAATTTAAAAAATGTCTCTTGAAGCAGATACTGCCATGATGTCACAAGGGGGTGGTTTCGCCCTGCCCCCTTGTGACATCATCCTGTGCTGTGATTGGCCAAAGCATTGCACCTGACCTGTGGTCAAGTGCAATGCTTTGACCAATTACAATGCAATGTCAGGGCGCAGTGCATTGTGGGGCACAGCAGGCGAATAGCCTGCCAAACACCCGTACTGTTCGTGTGTTCAGCAAACATGAATGGTCAATGTTTCAGCCCAACACTACTTCTCCATAACCTTCTCTAACCAGTCTTTCCTGGAGGTAAGAGGGAATGGCCAATATATCTCAGAGCAGTTTCAGTCCTTATAACATCCTCTGGCATTTAGATCCCTTCTAGCACTTGCACACCCAAGAGTTCATAGCAAGGTTTTACTCACAATGTCCCCGGAGTCGTCTGCCACCCAGCATCCACAAGTAGTTCCTCAGTGAGCGAGATCAAAGATCCTTATCGAAACCAGGACTCCAGGATGATGCCCTCCAGCAAATAATCCTTAAGCAATCATCTCCAGATCCTCGGCCTAGAGGCTCAGACTGAAGTTTCTTGTCTCAGTATCTATCTCCGGGGGCAGCAGCACTAGGAAAACTGGAATCCTCCCTGGAGAAGAAAGAACACTCTGAAAAGGCCTCCCAAACATTTATCACCTCCTCCATCACCTTCTGGATGCCTCCTTCCAGGGATTGGCTAGGACATGATAACTATTCAGATTGGATATTTGACTCTCCTTGCCCTATATTCTGGAAGCTTCTTCCAGAAGCAAGTGTGTTGGAATACAATGTTCATGTATTTTGTACAACAGCTACACCTTAGTAGTCAGTAGAGATATATTCTTCAACCAGTAGATGTCAGTGTTTTTGAGTTTTTAGCTGCATCTATGGTTATATTCTATGCCTTCTTCCTGAGTAAAAGTTCCTGTTTCCCGTTTGTAGAGAAGAAGCAGGTAAACACATGTGGACTATGCACAGTCTGTTCTGTAGGGCTATATACAGAATCTCTAACAAGCTGAGAGAAATCAAACACCCAACTAGGAAACCCTGACCAGACGAAGGCAATAGAATACTGCTCCTCTGACTGCAGTAAGGGCAAAAAAATAAATTTAGCCTAGCAACTTCACTAGAGGAAGAAGCTACATGTAACTTGTGTACTGATAAGGAGTTTTGACTTTCATTTGATGTTTGCTTGCTCTGGATCCATGATTTAGAAAGATTGTAGCCAGCTACAGCCAGTCACCCAGCATTTTCAAAATGAGACAGGCAATGGCATCTCATGATACATGTACATTTTAAAACACGGACTCAGCAAAAAGTATTTAAAATATTGGCACTTGTGGAATTACAGCACTGCAGCCTGTAGTTATTTTATATCTACATAAAATAGATTTCTCAACTAGGATTCTGTGGAACCCTGCAGTTCCTCCAGAGTGGCGATGAGCCGAACATACCGGGGTTTGGTTCAAGTCAAGTTCAGCAAACATAAAGTTCGGGTGCTGAATCCAAAACCCATTGAAGTCAATGGAAGCCCAATATTAAAAACTATAGTGGCACTGACCTGAGTGACATGTACCAAAGCTGTTTTTTTAAAATATGTTATAGCTGCAGATTAAACAGAGCAAAGGTTTACATTTACAGACAAACCTCAATAATAATTCTCTGTGGTTTTGAAATTGGAAGTTAATGATACTGTGAATCACTATGCAATAGCTGGTCCACACAGAGTGCAAAAGCAGGGAAATAGTCATTGGACGTGTTAAAACAGAACGAGTCCCTTCCCTGCAGGCTTTTGGTGGGGATGGAAGCAGCATGTCACAGGGAACTGTTACCACTGAAAACAATACATGAGAGCTCCCTCACACCCTGTGCATGAACCAACTCTCTTGGCATCCAGACAGTAAAATTATGAGGCTGATATTGGATCATTCCCGAGAATCCCAGCATGACAAAGATCATGAATGTGTCTGCTTCTCACACTAACAATGTACAAAACAATTTAAAATGCACGGGGACTCCAGGGGAAAATTCTACATTCTAAATGAATTTGTGGGTGATATTTTCCAATTGCTGACAATGTCCAGTCATTTCCCAGCAGAATACCTCTTTATTTTGGCCTCCTGTATGTTAGCAGGGCTGTGGTTTACCTGTGTTCTGTTCACACATGCTGAGCAACTAGTGCACTGTCCCCAATTGTGCAAAGACCACTGATTCCTCTGCTACCAACCGGCAAGGCGGACACATCCTCCTCAGGTGACATACCCTATCCTGCCGACTACACCAAGTACAATGGAAGAATCCTCTGAAAATGCTGGACTTGCACTGTGCAGATATATTGATGTTGAGGCAGGGAAAATGGAAGTAAAGGATGTGTTGAATTTGTCCTATGAACCCAGAGGACCCTTCAAGTTTTTCTGGTTCTTCTGCATCCCTTTCAACAGAATTGCTGCTGTATGTGGGTAAGGATCACCCACAAAGTCTTGTCCACTATGCTGATGGAGGCCAAGAAAGTATATAAAACAGCCTTCACTTCAGCTCAAGACCTTCTTTATTGCGAGGCCCTTTCTTTTTGGGACTCTGCCAAGAACATGGAGCCTGGGTATCACAGGGATCGCTCCATTTTTTGGTCCAAGGACCATTATTTCTTTGTTGTGTTAAGTGTAGACAGGTGTAGGTAGTTAGGTTGCTTGTCTCTTTTCTCGTTCCAGGTCTCTGGAGAGGACAACAAGTCAAAAGTTCCTAGCCCCTAGGGTTCGCACCAAGATGTAATGTTAGAATGTTTTACAGCTAAAATTAAGTGTTTTCTGTGCTTACTGGAGGATCATCTTTCCGGAGGGGGTGTTCCAACTGTTGTAGTATAAATAGGCTGCAAAGTCCCCTTTGCATTGGCCAAGCACAAGGCCCCTTTAATGATTATATATGTCTATTTATTGCAAATTTCTACTTCTCTGCTTATTGTGTGGAATGCCACACGTTATGTTGTACAACGTTACTTACCCTAACTCCTCCCTTGTTTGTTTAGGGGTTTTTTTGCCAAGAGATATGCTGCTCCTGGGCTTAAGAGGTTTTGTTAGGCAGCCCATGAGGACAAGACCTATTTTTCTAGGGGGGGGGAGGTTGTATGTAGTGCCCCATTAGGCTACTGTTGTTTGAATGTAGTTTTTAGCCTCACTGTACTCAGAGTGAGCAGCAGTTGTTGAGTAAAGTCTGCTTTGGGCTTTGCTGATGTGGACTCGGCTATTTCCCCCTCTCTCAGGGGATCCTGGAACATAGTGGGTGGAAGAGTACAGACTCCAGCTGCATATCAATGCCTCTCCAGCCAATCCCTGGTCAATATGGACAGTGACTAGCAGGGGGCTGGGTGAGGTATAAATAAGCTGGAACCCAGAGCAGAGGTCTCTTGTTCCTGGTGGAGTAAGACACAGCATGAGGGCTGTGGCATCACTGGGAGATCCACCTACAGCTGCAAGAATCTTTTATGGGGTCCCGACTACTGCAATTGAAGCAATTGTAGAAAGCCTCCTAAGGATCCAGGACACAGGCAGTTTGAGTACAGAAAACTACTGATACCGCATGCGGCTACGCAGTGTTACGGACACATTGAGTAACAGCCTTCTGGACTTAGAGACTTTCTTTGGCCTCTTTTGGGAGATTTGCTTTACTGCTAGTGTACTCAGGATTGTAGTCCTGTGGAGGGAATTCCTGTTTATTACCATTTTGACTACATTTCACAAGAGGGTGCCTTGTGAAGTTTATTGAAATATTCCTAGGTTCACCATCACCCTTTCCCAGTTCTCTAACAAAAAAAAAAAAAAAAACATGCACAGTCTGTTCTCTGGCTTGAGTGATTGGGAAATACTGCATGCCTGGCTGCTGTGTGCCTATAAGGGAACAGAATCTGAGACCAAACAGCCAGACCAGTCTCGGGTCTGCACTACATATAAAAAGTGGTTCTTTTGTTTCAGCCTAAAAAAACTCCCTCAATGTCTGCCAGAGAAGATGAGTCCAGGAGAGTGTTGTCATCAGTTCTCACTGGAGCATTACCAGTGATTATTCAGACTTTACTGGTTTATTGTTATGTAATCTTCTGAATGGTTTACTCATGTATACTTGAGAGATGTGACCATATGTTTGGAATTTATTCTCTGATATTTTAACATTTTTATCTTTTATTCATGTAATAAATTTAATGAAATTCTGTCATATTTGTGTCTCCCTCTGTACCAGTAAAGTCCATTGTTTTTCTTTTTCTTTTTTTTGGTTTATGTAACAGTTTAGGATGCGGGACAGCCATTGGCAGTAATAATTTCATAAATACAATCAGACTTGTTGCATCTCTCAAAAAGAGGCAACAGCAGGCGAGCTGATATTTGTGAGACATAGCCAAGAGCGTAAAAACCAAAACCTGGGAGCAGGGATTTAAAATGATTCTGCTGACCCAAGAGGGCCACCAGGGGTCACATGGATGCAGTGTAGCCAACCAGAACGCTGCCTCTGCGGACAAGAATATTATAGAGAAGCCAAGCTTCTCCTGACTTTCTCTCCAGCAGCAGTACGGTCAAGCACCACCTACGGTTCAGATAGCAACTGCACCTGCCTACAAGTGGAGTATCCTCAATGTGCAGAGATTAAAGATTAAGGTCATCAAAGACTGCCTGTTGTCTCCACTTTAGCATCTTCCCCAACTCACCAGTGTCCTAGCATCAAATAATGTGCTTGCCCCAGCATTCACATGAGGACCATATTTCCTGTTCAGACAAACTCTACCAACCAGCTCCCACCCTGCTGCTACACAGCTACAGCCATGCCTATAGTTTACAGTGGTAAGGGAGACTCTGATAAAGAAACTGATGTAAAAGGGGGTCTCAGATATGTACACTGATGAAAGAGAGGAGCCTGATTTAATGGGGGAAACTGACAGGGACTTTGATGTAAAGGTGGACTCTAATGCAAAGGGGATTCTAATGGGGACACTGATGTAAGGGGGGACACTGATGGGGATACTAATGTTCAGTGATACCCCCGAAGGGGCTGCTTAAGTTTGTTCACTCCGCCACTCCGCCTCTCAACCCCAAGAACTGTCTCAGCCCCAACTGACACACCTGGCAATAGTGTAAGTGCAAGGACCAATGAAAAGCACACACTTTATAATAAAACACAGAGATCAGCTTTATTGTAAGACCTCTATGGGAAGTAATAAACATTAACAACAGGTATTCGTTAGGTGAATCAAGAGAACAGCAAATATTGTGACTGAAAGCAATATAGCTCACTTTTACAATCAGGCTGCTTTCAGGGGATTCCAACTGTGAATAACCCCAAGAGCAGAGGAAACACTTAAATGGCAACCTCAAAGTGGATTTAACTCCTCTACATAAATTCTGCTCTATGATGTCCAAGCAGGAGAGCAGAAGAGTGACTTTCTGTTGTGTCAGACTTCTCCCTTCTAACCCGACGCCACAAGCCCAGTAGGCAAACACTGTACCCAACTGATGCTTAACCTCCCTGGCGGTATTCCCGAGTGTAGCTCGGGGTAAAATTTGAGCACCAAGAGCAGTAACCCCGAGCTACACTGGGGCTTACCATGCGGCGTTGCTCAGGGAGTCCCTGCAGCACTTACCTTGTCCTTCGCTCCCGCGATGTGTCCCCTGCAGCGTCCCCGGCCATCTCCTCCGGCCGATGCCGGCATCCGGCTTCCGTGTTCCGGTCCCTGTGACATCAGGACGTACGGGCGCCGGAAACCGGCGGCAAATTTGAAATTTTTAAAAAATGTCATTTTTTTAAAAATGATTATTACATAGTAAAACATTGCTGTTTCAATGCATTTAACATACATTTTGTCCCTACTGCTTTGTCCTGTGCCCTGACTGTTCTTTCTGCCTGGAAATTTAGAAAAGTCCATGGCGTCCAAAAAGCGTCCCTTTGGGGTTTATTTACTAAAGCTGGAGAGTCCAAAATCAGACTCCCTTCTGCATAGAAACCAATCAGCTTCCAGGTTTCATTGCCAAAGCTTCATTGAACAAGCTGAGGTTAGAAGCTGATTGGTTTCTATGCAGAAGGGAGTCTGATTTTGGACTCTCCAGCTTTAGTAAATAAACCCCTTTATGTCAAATGCGGCTTTAGATCAGCTAGAGAACAGCGATAGTAAATGAGAACCACTTGCAGAATTGAGTGATAATGATTCATGGGGGAAATTCGTCATCAGACACTGAAAACGTTTTTGCGACTTTGCTCAGCGATGTGCGAATTTGCCTCTGTATTTCAAATTTCAGTGTTTTTGTTTTTATTATATTATTGAATTAAATGTATTATTATTATATTATTATTTTTTATGATTATTTATTAAATTATAATTTATGATTTCGTGTTTCAAATTATATCCTACCCGGGATGTTTACTAGACTCTTGTTCGTACAGATTTCAGTGAGTTATTCCTAAAAATTACAGCCTACAATAAAAAACTACATATTTCCATACAAAAAATGGTACCGCTTTCAGCACAAAAAATCGGAAAGAATCATAACGCCGAGGAGGTTAATAGCTACCTTCCAAGGTAAAGCTATTCCCTCACACACCATGCAATATAGAGGCCTGAATACGCATGCGCGTGCCCGTATGGCACCAGTAACTTCAGTCTCTTGGTAACAGGATGAATCTTGGGATCTTCAGCTAGCCACTTTCGTTGGCGCACTTAAACTCCTATGGTAAAGTATAATTGTAATCCCATGGCAGTATTTGTATAGCAAAGCAAATACTGTGTCTGTTTAGCAGGGTCATCTACACAAACCAGTGCCTGGTGAGTATGGGCAAGTGTAATGTCTCTGTATGTGTACAGTGTTCCTGTCATCTGCCAGTGGGCAAAATCCCTCTCACCAGATCCTGTGACTAAGACCCAAACGAACGTCCTGGAAATGACCGGCTCCTCTGGTCACCTCACGATGAGCACTTCTGTATTGTAGGTCCACATCTCCCAGTTTGGATGTTCCCCCGACTGATGCAGACAACCCAGCATGCTGTGAACTGACCCCAATCACTCCTCTGCTAGGTCCAGACTGTTACCTTGCCACATGCAGCCTGCCTCCCCTCAGGAAAAAGCCAGATGGATCCCTTCACTCTGCTCTCACTAACCATGATGGCTTTTGTAGTTCTATTTCTTTATCAGCCTATCAGGCTGTTTCTGTTCAAGACTGCATCTTCCACAATGCTTTGCAGCTGCACCTCCTGCTTGAGAAAGTCCCTGTCATTGGCTCCTTTAATGGCTCTTCTGATTGGCTCTCTCTCTATTACAGTCTGAGAGGAGAAGGGAGGGGCTGAAATCCTTCACTTCCTTGTCTGTGGTCAGTGCAAGTGTCAGGTTTCAAAGGAGATGCCAGTCAGCAGATTACAGCAGTCACAGATAGGATTAATTTCCCCTGCTACAAATGTAAAAGAGAACTCTGAAGGGAACATTGATGTAAAGGGGGACTCATATGGAGTAATTGAAGTAAAGAGGGACTCTGATGGGGATACTGATGTAAGGGGGGACTCTTAATAGGGACCTTTATGTAAGGGGGTACTCTGATGGAGACCTTTATGTAAGGGGGTAATCTCATGAGGACGCTGATGGGGACTTTTTTCACCCCTTGACTATTTATAAAATATACAGTGTGGCCCTTGTACTGAAAAGTTTGTGACCCTTGCCTTAGAGCAGGGATCTCCAAACTTTCTAAACAAAGGGCCAGTTTATTTTCCTTTAGGGGGTCCAGACTGTGGCCAGTAGTAATAGGAATTATTTTCCGGCATCCGTGTGAGTAAACAGCATCCCATTTTTGGTATTAGTGGGAGGAATAGTGTCCCATTGTTTATGTTAGTGGCAAGAATTATGCCCCATTGTTGGTGTCAGTGGGCAGAACAGTGTCTCAAATCAGTTGGAGCAATAGTGCCCCAAGGGTCAGATAAAGGCAAGCAAAGGACCACATCTTGCCCCCGGGCCACAGTTTGGAGACCACTGCCTTAGAGTAACAATTATTGTACTGGTCCTCTGGGAAAAAGCAACATAAAGACATTGTCAGGATGAGTACTGTGATCTCTGCATGCACACAATACAATATATTATATCTGATGTTAGGTTTGATGCTAATACATGAGGCTGTGACATTATTCAGACTTTTATAGGCACTGTCAAATACAGTTCAAAAATAATAAGGTGTCACTCTAGACTCCAACCTGTCCTTCCAACCCCATGTCCAATCGCTGGCAAACTCATGCAGGCTCCACCTCCGCAACATCTCCAAAATACGTATATTCCTCACCCCAGACTACTAAACAACTCATTCACTCCCTTATTATCTCACGTCTGGACTACTGCAACTCCCTTCTCACCGGCCTACCCCAACACAGGCTATCCCCGCTTCAGTCTATCCTGAACTCAGCGGCCAGACTCATTCACCTTACCAACCACTCTGCTTCTGCCACCCCCCTCTGTCATTCCCTCCACTGGCTCCCGATTGCCCAATGCATTAAATTCAAACTACTAACATCGACATAGAAAGCCATTCATAACACTGCCCCAAACTACCTCACCGACCTGATACCCAAATACCACCCAACCCGTACTCTTCGCTCCTCACAAGACCTCCTACTCTCTAGCTCCCTGGTCTCCTCCACCCACGCCCGACTGCAGGACTTCTCCAGGACTTCCCCTATCCTCTGGAACTCACTACCCCATTCCATCAGACTATCACCTACCCTCTTCACCTTTAGGCGCACCCTGAAAACCCATCTCTTCAGGGAAGCTTACCCCACCGTCACCTAACAGCCGATCTCCTCCACTCCTCCTACCACTCCATCCCCCACAGCCACTTCCTCCTGTACCACTATCCCCTCCCTCCTAGATTGTAAGCTCGAAAGAGCAGGGCCCTCGAACTCCTCGTGTATTGTTTTGTTACTGTATTGTCTCATGTACTGTCCCCCACTACAATGTACAGCGCTGAGCAAACCATTGTATAATAATAATAACAAAGCCATTCACAATGCAGCCCCAAACTACATAACTGACCTGATACCCAAATACTACCCTACCCGTGCCCTCCGCTCCTCACAGGACTTCCTACTCTCTAGCTCCCTGGTCTCCCCCTCCCACGCCCGATTGCAGGACTTCTCCAGGACTTCCCCCATCCTCTGGAACTCCCTACCCCAATCCATCAGACTGTCGCCTACCCTCCTCATCTTCAGGCGCACCCTGAAAACCCTCCTCTTCAGGGATGCCTACCCCAACCTCACCTAACACCCGACCTCACCTAACAACTAACCTCCTCCACTCCTCCCGCCACTCCATCCACCACAGCCATCTCGTCCTGTACCACCTTCCCCTCCCTCCTAGATTGTAAGCTCGAAAGAGCAGGGCCCTCAAACCCCTCGTGTATTGTATTGTTACTGTCTTGTCTCATGTTCTGTCCCCCTTGCTATTGTACAGCGCTGAGCATACCCTTTGGCGCTATATAAATACTGTATAATAATAATAATATTAATAATAAAAATTGCCTAAAACTAAAAACTGGGGAGGCAAGTGTCTGGTGCTCAAATGATTTTCTACAGATAAAATTCTCTGACATCTCCTAAGAACGCATTAACATATCTGAATAATATCAGCCAGGCAACACAAAAGAAAGTGCTTCTCCAAGCAGTGATGAAATAATGACAAGATCTATAAATCTGTAGCCACGCCTACTTTCAAACAACATTGGCAAGTAGGAAAAAAACTGTTCCAAGTGAGCGAACCAGTTGTGATTTACAAAATCAGAAATGCAGTAATGACTCCAGCCGCCCCACCTTGACTTTTCTGTTTTATGTTTCATCCTGCAGACAACAAAGCAACCAGCGACATCCTGTACTCTTTCCAGTAGACGCAGTGAAAGCACACAGCAAAAAGTGTCAGAGTGAAGAGGAAGAGAAATAATAAGACATGGCACAAGGTAGGTGATATAAAGGACATTCCTAATCTTGTGAAGCTGGAGAGACACCTTATATCTGCCCAAAGAGAAGGTATCAGAGAGCACAGCAAAATGATAAGCTAGCATTTATTGGACCTCATTTGAGAAATGTATCATTTGCATATCCAACTTGAGAGTCTATGAGTGGCACTAACTCTGTTGCAACAGCTACTGTATGTGGTGCTATTGTGGACTCTGGTACCCAACCTGCTGCCCTTCTGCACTTATTGTGTGGCTCTTAGGCCCCTTACAGATGCTATTCTGTGGTTTTTCTTACCTAAATGCTTAATCAGGTCACCTTTTTGTACTTATCGTAAAATCTTTTTTTTTCAAGCCAGTTGTGGGACACGGGAATACAGCAACTGTTGCGTTATAGTGCCACCACCAGGATGCTGGGACTCTGGCAAATGGAAACGTTGTAAGCTAGCCCCTGTATAACACTTCCTCAGTTTTGACAGAAAACAAAACACAGGACAAACAGCACAGAGAGCTGGGACCATTGCCCCTAAATGGATTCAAATAAATGGATCTTTTTTTCCATTGTCCATTGAACACATTCTGAGTTTCAGAAATAGACAGGACATTGAAAAAGAGCAACTGAGGAGTGGGCAACAGCCACTGACAGATCTGAACAGAGGACAACCAGAAGGACCAAATTCAAATCTTAACCTGATGAGAAGAAATCCCCTTCAGGACAATGGAAACTGCTACCGAAAAAAGAAGGTAACAGAGCATCATATTGATGCTCATACCAGGACAGGAGAGATCATTGCCAAGGGGAATGGCTTCACCCAAGGGGACACTGAGCCCACACAAGCAACAGCTGTGAGCCAAAAACAACTGCCCAACAGGTAGAACGACACACTAACTAACTAGGAAGAATAGACCAAACAGGATGTGGTCAACAAAAAAAACACTGGGAATGTAGTTCAGGACATAAAATAGGTCCCTCACGTTAAAACAAGAACAGGTTTACAAAAAGAAGACCAGCCTATCTAAAAGTAAAAGACCCAAGCCTCATAGTGCCATCCCTTGAAAGCATGGAAGGCAGATCTAAGGTCTAAGAACCCTAAGGGTTGAGAACAACCCCAAGGGTACCAACCTTAGATTGAAAAGGGGGAAGTAGGGTGCAAAAGAGGAACACCTACCAATGAAGGCAGAAATAGTGACGAACTACCATTGAAGACCAACGTAGACACCAGAAGGCAAGAGAATAAGCAGTACCACACAGTGTCACTGGAGCTTGGCAAGGAAATCCTGCAGAGTCTTCCTGCCTGATTCACAACCAATACTAAGAGTCATACGACCCTCCTAGATTCAGTAAAATGTCCACAGCAAGAAAGGAGCAGGAGCCTTAGCTCAACAGCTAAGAACATTCACCTAAACAAAGGTAAAGACCTCAAAAGAGATCTTGAGAGAATTCCGCAAAAGACTGCAGATCAGCCACAGATGAAAGACAATTCTTCATGAGGAGAAGAAGGATAGCATTAAAAAACATCCTAAGACAATACAAAAAAACTGAGGCATGCTCTGTAGATAAGGGGGTGGCTTGCAGGTTTTCTGTTTGAAAGGGTCCCAACCTCCTGAAGGTAGCAATATAGCTGTTTCTGAATTTTCTCAATGGAAGAGGGATAAAAATTCCTTACATTTCCTAACACTCTTACCTTTTCAGTTGTGTCTTTTCTCTTTTATTAAAAAAAAACTCCCAATAAGAAATATCAATTGAAATAAAAAGTAATTTCCAGGGGCCTGTAGGGAGCACAAATGTGGAAGCACTGATTTGTAAAGGGACTGTAATAGTAGTGGTCTCTAGCAGCCTCATGGTATGTTTTGCTGATGTCTATCAGTCTCCTGAAGCATGACCCCAGTTTCCCATAACTTTTGTAGAGAGGTCTGCAGTCTCTGACTATCTCTTGTTGCATGCCAGCAGTCTCTGACAGCTTTCTGTAGCATTACATTCAATGAATACCATGTTCAGTCCCCTGGTGATGTTAAGGGCCAAACTTGAGGCCCCCTATATCAAGTGAGTTGACCACCTCTCTTTTAGACTGTCATATACCTTCTGATGATGTGACTTTTGATTTCTGCACTAATTCACCTACATTTTTAAGGTTCAGTTTAAGGGTTAAAGCATTTTTAAGGGCATTAAAAAAAAAAAAAACATGTTATACTCATCTGATCTATGCAATGGTAATGCACAGAATAGCACCAAACCTCCTCTTCTGGGGTCCCACGCCGGTGATCTTGGCTCCTCCCCTTTTGTGTCTGCCCTCATAGCTGACATGTGGGCTCGATCCTGAGCTGTGCTGTGTGTGTCCATTGGCACACACAGGACAGGTCAGCCCCACCCTGCCCCCTGCTCTCTGCTCAGAGGATTTGACTGACAGTATCAGGAGCCAATGGCTCCTGCTGCTCTCAGCCAAGCTTGTGAGAGCAGGAAGAGAAGACCAGCACAAGCCTGGATTGATACAGGACCCACGTACATATTTGGAAAGGGGAATGGCACCGCAAGTGGCAAAACTTTTTTTTCCTAATGTAGGGAATGCATTAAAGTAATAAATGTTTTGCCTTTAGAACCACTTTAAGGTGAAACAGTTACATTTAAAATTTAAATACATATATGAGAATTATTTTACCTGGAGATACCTGGACATACCTACAGAATCTCTCATTGCCTCCTCAGCACCCAAATGCTGGGCCATTCTTAAAATATATGCAAACCCTAACAATGAACGTCTCTTATTTGCTCTCTTTTTGCCAGTTAACTATACCACTGAAAGTGTTTTAATATATCGATATGTTCAATGTGTGCAACAAATGCCTGTTGATCCTGCCAGAAATCTTGTGAACTAATAACATCCTGTGCTTACTGCCTGTGCTACACTCTTATCAGTTAGCATTGTTTTCAAGTCTCTCTGGGGACTACAGAACACCTCCCCTGTATGTTATGGAGGTGAGAAGCGGGGAAGGATATTGCGGCCCTAATACATTTCCTGTCCCAGGGTGACAACGCAGCTCCTCCATAGATACAGTACAGTGACTGAGCGTTGTCACCATAGGACAGGAAGTCTGGCAGGTTCACCAGCTGAAAATAAAAGAAAACAAGACTCAAAAAAGCAAACTAATGCAGGTTATATGGTTGTCAATGTCACAGTTCACATCAGTGCTTGCAGTTCCAGTTGGAGAAAAAAAAAGTAGAACAGGCTGCATTTTTTCTGCACAGAACTGTACTGGAATGCAGTAAAATGCCTCAAAAACGCATCGGAACACACCAAAAATGCACTGGAATGCACATATCCCTATTTAAATTGAAGAAAAAGAGAGGGGAAAAAATGAACGGGAATGCATAAAAACACACTGGAACACATCAAAAACGCATAAAAAATGCACAGAAAGTAGGTTATATGGTTATCAATGTTACAGTTCACATCAGTGCTTGCAGTTCCAGGTACAGAAAAAAAAGTAGAACATGCTGCATTTTTTCTGCACAGAACTGCACTGGAATCCACTAAAATGCCTCAAAACCGCAAATTGGCTCAAATTGCACAGCACAGAAATGGCATGTGATTTGCACAGGAATGCAGTGTGGTTCCTGTGCGAATCACATGCGACATGCCACACCGCAGAAGTGTGAACCAGGGCTTAGCGTCAGGTAAAAAGGGGAGCTCAGAGGTTCAGTGTTAAAGAATAACTGGAGGCAAAACTTTTTTTGATAGAGTACAGAAGGATTAGAACACCTTTCAGGTTTTTATGACTGTCTGTGCCCCTGTCAGGAAGATTCACCCTCTCTATTTGTCCTGTTTACTACTGTCACCAAGAGAGAAAGTGAAAGAAAATCCAAAATGTTATGTTGTCACCAGAACAGGAATAGAGGGGAAATCTTTCAATCAGGAGCTCTGGTAGCCCTGGTGACAACAAGGGATTCTCTCACTTTGATTGGATTTCCTCTGACTTCCTGTTTTGGCTATGGAACAGGAAGTGAAGGATAATCTCCCCAAATGGGAGAAAAAAAAACTGATGGGATATAACCAGGGGCGGACTGACAACTCATGGGGCCCACGGGCAATAGGGAATCATGGGGCCCCTGTGTCCTTGCCCACTCTCAAACCACACCCAAAAAAAGCCTATGAAAGGTACCAGGGGCATCTCATGGGGCCCCCTATACTAACCCCTGGCCCTCAGGCAGTGCCCGAGTTCCCAAATGGTCAGTCCGCCCCTGGATATAACCCTCCTTTACCCTGTCCAAAATGAAAAAGAATTTGCCCTTTTTTCGACTTAAAGAGTTTGAGTAATAGTTTACACCTTGGGGACCACACACACTTTTCCATTCTGGTTTCTGGAGTTAAGATGCATTATGTTGCACAATAATGTCCATTGCAATAAAGCAGCCAACACACCAGAATGGACGTGCACCATTGTTAGCAACACAACACACCACAACATACACTATACTGCCGAAAGTATTGGGGCGCCTGTACACAAACATGAACCTTAATGGCATCCTAGTCTTATGCAGGCCATAGATGGGGAGAAAACCGGCCGATTTTTATTTAAAAAAAGAAAAAATCAGTTGTTCAAGCGGCCGACGTTACCAGGAATGGTAAAAAAAAATCGGGCGATTTTCAGCCCGTCTACAGCCGTCAAAAAGTGTCCCTGCAGAGAGCTCCGCTATTTCTTTGACAGTTCTTTGACATTTATAGCGGCTGCAACAATGTATCTATTTGTATCCATTTTGGATACAGATGTTTTTATTCGGAAACAGATACATTGTTGCAACTGCTATAAATGTCAAAGCACTGTCAAAGAAATAGCGGAGCTCTCTGCAGGGACACTTTTTGCCGGACTGGAATTCTTCTTCTTCTTCATCCTTTTCTTCTTCTTCATCTTCTTCATCCTCTTCATCTTCTTCATCCTCTTCATCCTCTTCTTCTTCTTCTTCTTTTTCTTCTTCTTCCTCTTCTTCTTCATCCTCTTCTTCTTCATCCTCCTCTTCTTCTTCTTCATCCTCTTCTTCATCCTCTTCTTCTTCATCCTCTTCTTCCTCTTCTTCTTCATCCTCCTCTTCTTCTTCTTCATCCTCTTCTTCTTCATCATCCTCTTCTTCATCCTCTTCTTCTTCATCCTCTTCTTCTTCTTCCTCATCTTCTTCTTCTTCTTCCTCATCCTCTTCTTCTTCATCATCCTCTTCTTCTTTTTCTTCTTCATCCTCTTCTTCCTCTTCTTCTTCATCCTCTTCTTCCTCATCCTCTTCTTCTTTATCATCATCCTCTTCTTCTTCATCATCCTCTTCTTCTTCTTCATCCTCTTCTTCATCCTCTTCTTCTTTTTGTCTTCCTCTTGCAGGTCACTGCTCATGCGCAGATTTTTTATCGGTAAAAAGATCGGCCGATTTGCCCATAAGATCGGCAAAATCGGCCAATCTTTTTCCAACTTTACCGATAAAAAAAATCTGCCAAAATACCGAAAAACGGCGGAACAATTAACCCACTAACAATCCAAAAATCGGCCGATTTTATTTTCGCCCGAAAAATCGGCCGATTTTCGACCCATCTATGGCCTGCATAAGTCTGTAGGGTTCAATATTGAGTTGCCCCGCCCTTTGCAGCCATAACAGCTTCAACTCTTCTGGGAAGGCTGTCCACAAGGTTTAGGAGTGTGTCTATGGCAGCAATGGGCAAACTACGGCCCGCGGGCCGCATACGGCCCGGCGGACCTTTTAATCCGGCCCGCGGAGCTAGGCTCCCGCAAGGCCAGTGGTCGGCAAGCCGCGGCTCTTTACAAATTTAGATGCGGCTCTCCTGTGTGCCGGGCGCCCGCTCCCCTCCCTCCTCTCCTCCTCTCCCCTCCCTCCTCTCCTCCTCTCCCCTCCCCTCCTCTCCTCTCGGATGGCCGCCCCCCCTCTCGGATGGCCGCCCCCCTCCCTCCTCTCGGACGTCAGGACTCTGCAGCTGTCAGGATGTAGGCGGGGCAGCGTGACGAACTCCTCTCACAGTCCTCCCTGAAGACCAGAACGGCGCGGGAATACGAGAGGAACGCGCGGACCAAAGGTAAGTGAATTGACACAGGGGGGGGACTTACTATATGGGGGATGAATTACTATATGGAGGACTTACTATATGGGGAATGAATTACTATATGGAGGACTTACTATATGGGGAATGAATTACTATATGGAGGACTTACTATATGGGGAATGAATTACTATATGGAGGACTTACTATATGGGGAATGAATTACTATATGGAGGACTTACTATATGGGGAATGAATTACTATATGGGGGACTTACTATATGGGGAATGAATTACTATATGGAGGACTTACTATATGGGGAATGAATTACTATATGGGGGACTTACTATATGGGGGATGAATTACTATATGGGGGATGAATTACTATGTGGGGGATGAATTACTATATGGGGGATGAATTACTATGGGGGATGAATTACTATGGGGGATGAATTACTATAGGGGGGATGAATTACTATGGGGGACGAATTACTATATGGGGGACGAATTACTATATGGGGGACGAATTACTATATGGGGGACGAATTACTATATGGGGGATGAATTACTATGGGGGATGAATTACTATATGGGGGATGAATTACTATGGGGGATGAATTACTATATGGGGGATTAATTACTATATGGGGGATTAATTACTATGGGGGATTAATTACTATGCTTACTATGGGGGAATATTACTATACTTACTATGGATGACACATACACATCATTCATCTACTCTTGGTCCGGCCCCCGGGTCCAATATATGAACCCATTGCGGCCCTCAAGTCAAAAAGTTTGCCCACCCCTGGTCTATGGGAAGGTTTGACCATTCTTACAGAACTGCATTTGTGAAGTCAGTGAAAAACTGCATAAAAACACGATCAGTTATAGACCTTTGGGATGAATTAGAGCGGAGACTGCGAGCCAGGCCTTCTCATCCGACATCAGTGCCTGACCTCACAAATGCAAAACCTCCAAACGGGAGCCTCAAGGTCCTTGGGTATATTAGTTAAATTGAGTGAACCGGGAGTCCCTAATCACCAACACAATGAAAAACTGCATAAAAACTCGATTAGCTATGGACTCAACCAGGGTATAGGTTTCTTTGTGCATATTCATATTAAAAATTAATAATTGCAATGGGCTGGTGGGCAATAGCACACAGTAGTTTCTTTATTAAACATAGACATTTCTAAAAACAGAAGAAATCATACCACACTCCACAGGTCTCAGGTGACATCCCCCAGCAAAGAGGGTGGGAATTCCTATCTGAACAATGGACAAACAAGCTGGTAACATTATATCTCTCTCCATATAAATTACATTGTGCTCTATATATAGAACTTTAGAAGTTTGTTATTCACAGTCCTCTTTATGAAGGGAATATGCTCTATAATATATATATATATAATCTGTCAATCAGAAGAAATCACTATGAATGGAAAAGGAATTGGAATCCCATATAGAAGTATAGTTGTGCAATCCAGAAAAGGATGTTGCAGACTATATAAACCCCCCTCTTACACTCGACTGTAAGGCTACGTTCACACTAGCGTTGTGTGCAGGCGGCAGAGAGGCGTTTGGGAAGCGTTTTTACAGCTTCCCAAACGCCCCTGCCAATTCTGCACATTACAGCACATGGTGCTGTTCTAATGGGAGCGTTTGCGTCGCGGCAAAACGGACGCCTCTGGTCGAGTCAAGAGGCGTTGAAGCCTCCTATTCTAGTCTATGGTGCCGCTCTGCAAACGCCCGGCCAGCGTTTGCGGTGCAGTTGCGACGCAGTTGTGGGGCATTTGAAGAGCAGTAACACCATTCAAACTGCATTATAGGCATTTGTGGGGCATTTTTAACGCTCGGCAAACTCCTAGCAACCCCCGCTAAACCACGCATGTGGCGTTTGCGGAGCGTTTGACGAGCGTTATAAAAAAAGCTCTGCAATGCAACGCTATAGGGGCATTTGGCAAGCGTTGGTAAAACAGCCAAGTGTGAATGAGCCCTAAGTCAACCATGTCATATTGAGGATGACTATGGGGAGTCCCAGACAATACATTGATATATGTATATAGTCCAGAGGAGGAAGTCTATAATAGCGGCTGTATACGGAGATGATGAAGATAATGGCTTCACCTCCCTCTGGTGCCTTTATTTAAAGCACCATCCAGGGGAGGACATAAACCAAGAGAACCT
Source organism: Staurois parvus (assembly GCF_062004578.1). NCBI lineage: Eukaryota > Metazoa > Chordata > Amphibia > Anura > Ranidae > Staurois > Staurois parvus. The sequence continues at coordinate 15,434,526 of NW_028317933.1, forward strand.
CCCTCATAAAGTGAATAAAGTCCTTGTCCGGGACATAACCAAGTTCACATCCATGGGAAATTATTAGGTTTGGTAATCCTGAAAACAAAGTAGCTCCAGTTTAGGTGAAATAGAAATATCAAAATGATGTTTTAGGCAGAGGTGAATGGCAATAGAGGCAGTCCCCTGGTTCACTCAATTTAACTAATATACCCAAGGACCTTGAGGCTCCCGTTTGGAGGTTTTGCATTTGTGAGGTCAGGCACTGATGTCGGACGAGAAGGCCTGGTTTGCAGTCTCCACTCTAATTCATTACAAAGGTGTTCTATTGGGTTGAGGTCAGGACTCTGTATAGGCCAGTCAAGTTCCTCCACCCCAAACTTGCTCATCCATGTCTTTATGGACCTTGCTTTGTGCCCTGGTGCGCAGTCATGTTGGAACAGGAAGGGGCCATCTCCAAACTGTTCCCACAAAGGTGGGAACATGAAATTGTCTAGAATATCTTGGTATGCTGATGCTTTTAATAGTTCCCTTCACTGGAACTAAGGGGCCCAGCCCAATCCCTGAAAAACAACCCCACACCATAATCTCCCCTCCATCAAACATTACACAATGCAGTCAGGCAAGTATCGTTCTCCTGGCAACTGCCAAACCCAGACATGTCCATCAGATTGTCACTGCAGAGAACACGTCTCCACTGCTCTAGAGTCCAGTGGCGGCGTGCTTTACACCACTGCATCCAACGCTTTGCATTGCACTTGGTGATGTAATGCTTGGATGCAACTGCTCAGCCATGGAAACCCATTCCATGAAGCTCTCTACGCACTGTTGTGCTAATCTCAAGGCCACATGAAGTTTGGAGGTCTTTAGCTTTTGACTCTGCAGACTATTGGCAACTTCTGCGCACTGTGCTCTTCAGCATGCACCGACCCCACTCTGTCATTTTACGTGGCCTATCACTTCGTGGCTGAGTTGCTGTTGTTCCCAGTTGCTTCCACTTTGTTATACTATACCAATGATAGGGCACTATTCCTCCAACTGACACCAATGATGGGGCACTATTCTTCCAACTGACACCAATGATGGGGCACTATTCCTCCCACACTGACACCAATGATGGGGCACTATTCCTCCCACACTGACACCAATGATGGGGAACTTTTCCTCCCACTGACACCAATGATGGGGAACTATTCCTCCCACACTGACATAAATGATGGGGCACTATTCCTCCCACACTGACATAAATGATGGGGCACTATTCCACACTGACACCAATGATGGGGCACTTTTCCTCCCACTGACACCAATGATGGGGAACTATTCCTCCCACACTGACACCAATGATGGGGCACTATTCCTCCCACACTGACAGCAATGGTGGGGCACTATTCCTCCCACACTGACACCAATGGTGGGGCACTATTCTTCCCACACTGACACCAATGGTGGGGCACTATTCCTCCCACACTGACACCAATGATGGGGAACTTTTCCTCCCACTGACACCAATGATGGGGAGCTATTCCTCCCACACTGACACCAATGGTGGGGCACTAATCCTCCCACTGCCACCAGTAATGGGGCATTATTCCTCCCACTGCCACCAGTGATGGGGCACTATTCCTCCAAATGACACAGATAATGGAATAAAATAAGAGGTGGAGCTCAAATAGAAAGAGGTGGAGCCTAAAGAGGAAGGGTGTGGTTTACAGATGAAGGGGTGGATCTTAAACAGGAAGGGGTGGGGCAAATTTACCACTGGGATCAACAAATATACTGTACGAAATGAATGCCTTAATATGAAACAAATCCTAAAAACAAATCGTCTCAATATAAAGAATATGACAAGACGAAATTCTTCAATTAACAAATGCATCCGAAATTAAACAAACAATTCCGGAATGCACATGCAACATACTAACACATGTATGGTGCATTAACGTACATTGCTGTTATGGCAAGTTTCTGTATGACATTTTGGGTTTTTGCACCTGCTTTTTGACACTTTTTGCCGCATTTTTTATTCATTTTGCTTTTTTTTTGTAAATTTATCTTGTTGCTAGGCAGATTTAAAATGCAAAACGCATCAAAAACACGGCAAAAACACAGCAAAAACGCATTACATGATTTCTGCAGCTTTTTCATTGAAGTCTGTAGAACCAAAAATGCAACTTTTTGCGTTCAAAAAAGTCCCTGACCCTTTCCAAAAAACGCATCGGGTGAAAATGCAAAGATGTGAACATGTCCCATAGGAAATCATGTTAATTGGACTGTACTGCGTTTCTGCAAAACGCTGCAGAAAATGCTTAGGTGTGAACCTAGGGTAATAGATTAAATATAATTTTCTATTTCTAAATTAATTTCAGTACTAATTGTTGTTTTGGCTCTGAAATGTGTATAAATGTATATCAGTTCACTTTTTGCAGACAAATGACTCAACCAGCTTTGTGGTTAGTCTCATGAAGCAATTGATGCCAAGAATAAGAATTTGGTTTCGTTACGTATTGTCCGATGTTGCAATGTTCGCTGTTGAGACAGTCGCATTCCCTGTAAAGATCCAAGACAGTAGGTCTGTGTTCACACCTATGCAGGTGTGATGGTGTGTGTGCATTCTTGTGCAATTTTGCATGTTGTGTTTAGGGTAGCCCATTAATTGTAATAGGCTGCGCTACACATAAAACCTACACAAAAGAAGTTCATGGTTTTTTTTTTTTAACTGCATAGTAGGTTGTCACCATGCGTTTTGGAGTGCGTTTTCATGCTTGCATTAGCACTCAAGGTTCATTGGGGTTCCACTTACAATTAATGGCAGCACCGTACCTCTGCAAAATGGATGTGTGCTGTGGGAATGCATGTGATTTTGCATCAGAGGCGGACTGACAACTCATGGGGCCCCCGGGCAATAGGGTATCATGGGGCCCCTGTGTCCTTGCCCAAACTCAAAAAAGCCTATGAAAAAGGTACCAGGGGTATCTCATGGGGTCCCTTACTGACCCCGGGCCCTCGGGCAGCGCCCGAGTTTCCAAATGGTCAGTCCGCCCCTGTTTTGCGTGCATTATCGCATTACACAAATGTGAACCAAGGGCTTCTTCATATAAGGCAAGGTTCACACCTATCACCTATGTAGTTTGCATTTCTGCATTGTGTTTTGCATTTTTGCACCTGCATTTTTGCTGCATTTTTGATCCGTTTTGTTGGGGGGGGGGGTTCTTGTTGCTAGGCAGATTTAAAATGCAAAACACAGCAAAAACGCACTACATGCGTTCCACTCTTCTGATAAGCTATTGCTGGTTCGTTTTTCAGAAGCATTTGGCAGGAGGTGGCGAGGTGACATATCACCTGCTTTAACTCTCAAAAAGCTGTGGTGGTTGTGGCAAGACTTTCATGCAGTACTTTGATGCGACTTTGATGTGACTTTAAGTTCCAGAGAGTGTAAAGTTGCATCAAAGAAGTGCAGGAACATTTTCAAAGTTGCAACAACTTTGAAAAGCTTCCTGCACTGCTTTGATGTGACTTTGATGTGACTTTGAGTGCCAGAGAGTGTAAAGTTGCATCAAAGTCACACTCAATACTTTCCTATCGACAAAAGAAAAAACGCATCAAAAAACACAAAATGCACTGGAAAAATGCATCAATCGCTACATGCATAGGTGTGAACCAGGCCTAATGGGTTGAATTCCGAATGATTTTTCATCCGAAAATCGAAAACGCCGTTCACTCGGTAATCTGGTGCCATCACTGATTTCAAAAATCAGCCGACCAAGTCCTAAAGTTCTCCCCATATAACAGGTGAAACTTCTGTTCCTTAAAGGTCACGGCTCATGTGCATATTCTTTTCGGAAAAACGATCGTATGATTTGACCATCAAGTCAAAAATCAGTAGTTTTTCACGAATTTTCCAACATGCCCGATCACTGAAAAGGGGAGGAACCAAGAAAATCAGCCGGTGCCATTGACCCACTAACAGAGTGAAAATCGTCCGAATATTCTTAGGTCCGATTTTCGGATGATAAATCCCCTGTATGGCCGGCATAAGGCTTTGCATTTCAATCATCAACAGTGATGTCAGCCTGCTGTGTGCACGCTCCTTTGGTTGGCCATTGGCTACCTATCAGTTTGCAAGGCAGGCTGACAACGCTGCTGCTAATTCAGGGGTAGTGGGGTCAGCCTGCAAAATGAAGAGCTGTCACTGGATGGATCTCAGGTAGAAAAAAATCACCTTAAGAAAACTGTATACAGCAGGGGCGGACTGACAACTCATGGGGCCCCTGGGCAATAGGGGATCATGGGGCCCCTGTGTCCTTGCCCAAACTCAAAAAAGCCTATGAAAAAGGTACCAGGGGCATCTCATGGGGCCCCCTACTGACCCCGGGCCCTCGGGCAGTGCCCAAGTTTCCAAATGGTCAGTCTGCCCCTGGTATACAGTAAGGTGGGGGGGGGTTGCGATTCAGTAAAACATTTGCAACATTTTCCTAGCTTTGTAGCCATATTAGAAAACCCTACATCAAATTTCTGAAAGGCGCGAGACATGCGGCAAATCCAGGCAGTTCTTATGTGCAACACTTTTACATTCCAGTGCTATGGCTGCAACAATTTATTAAGCAATGCTGCCATATTGGAACAGTGGCAATAAATAAGACCTCTTCTATGCTGTAGCAAATTGTATCACCAGACAGGATTTCTAATGAGTGTCTGCAACACTCTGTGAATTCCAGGGAGTGAGGCATGATGCCAAATATACTGAAGCATGGATTAAGGGTTTATATAAACTTTAAGACTCCATTCACATCTAGGGGTTTTGTATCCCAAAATGCTCTGCAAAAGTGACAGATCGCTCCACGCTTGTTCAGGTTCCATTCATATTCAATAGCACCTAAATGCAGGTGCGATTCTGATGCAATTGTCACGTGTAAAATTGCACTTGTTCAGGTGCCATTCGTTTTTAATGGCACCTAAACGCTGGTGCAATTCAGCCGCGATTGTTGCACAGTAAATCGAGGCAAACTGCACCGCGTGAAGCTTGTCGTCCTTTTTGAGCAGCATGCTTTGCACGTTGCAGTGTGCCACGATTTACTGCACAACAATCGCAGAGGATTTGCACCAGCGTTTAGGTGCCATTAAAAAAGGAATGGCACCTGAACCAGTGTGGTGCGATTTATCAGTTTTGCAAAGCATTCTGGGATCGCAGGCAGAATTGCAGTGATTCTACAAAACGCTCAGATGTGAACGGAGCCTAAGTGAGCATACAAAATCATGAATGAGACACATAAACCTCTATCCAAAGATACACTAAATTACCAAAAGTATTGGGACTCTTGCCTTGATACGCACATGAACTTTAATGGCATCCCAGTCATATTCCATAGAGTTCAATATTGAGTTGGCCCGCCCTTTGCAGCTGTAACAGCTTCAACTCTTCTGGGAAGGCCGTCCACAAGGTTTAGGAGTGTGTCTATGGGAAGGTTTGACCATTCTTCCAGAAGCACATTTGTAAGGTCAGGCACTGATGGCAGATGAGAAGGCCTGGCTCACAGTCTCTGCTCTAATTCATCCCAAAGGTGTTCTATCGGGTTGAGGTCAGGACTCTGTGCAGGCCAGTCAAGTTCCTCCACCCCAAACTCGCTCATCCATGTCTTTATGGATCTTGCTTTGTGCCCTGGTGCGCAGTCATGTTGGAACAGGAAGGGGCCATCCCCAAATTATTCCCACAAAGTTGGGAGTATGAAATTGTCCAAAATGTCTTGGTATGCTGATGCCTTAAGAATTCCCTTCACTGGAACTAAGGGGCCAAGCCCAACCCCTGAAAATCAACCAAACACCATAATCCCCCCTCCACCAAACTTTAAACTTGGCACAATGCAGTCAGGCAAGTACCGTTCTCCTTGCAACCGCCAAACCCAGACACGTCCATCGGATTGCCAGACAGAGAATGATTCATCATTTCAGATAACACATCTCCGTTGCTCTAGAGTCCAGTGGTGGTGTGCTTTACACCACTGCATCTGCCGCTTTGCATTGTACTTGGTGATGTAAGGCTTGGATGCAGCTTCTCGGCCATTGAAACCCATTCCATGAAGTTCTACGCACTGTTGTGCTAATCTGAAGGGCACATGAAGTTTGGAGGTCTTTAGCTATTGACTCTGCAGACAGTTGGTGACTTCTGTGCACTGTGCGCTTCAGCATGTGCTGACCCCGCTCTGTCATTTTATGTGGCCTACCACTTCATGGCTGAGTTGCTGTTGTTCCCATTTGCTTCCACTTTGTTATAATACCACTAACAGTTGACTGTGGAATATTTAGTAACAAGGAAATTTCATAGATGGACTTACTGTACAGGAGGCGACCTATCACGGTACCACGCTTGAATTCACTGAGCTCCTGAGAGTGATCCATTCTTTCACAAATGTTTGTAGAAGCAGTCTGCATGCCTAGGTGCTTGATTGTATACACCTGTGGCCATGGAGGTGATTGGGACACCCGAATCCAATGGCTTGGAGGGGTGTCCCAATACTTTTGGTAATATAGTGCATATTATATAGTAGTGAATGTAAATACCATCTAAAAAGACACATAATGCAGTACTCTTCAGTAAAGTGTATGTAAAGTCATAAAGGTTTTCCAAGTTTTGGTTGAAAAAGTTAAGACCCCGTTTGCTTTTTATTTATTTTATGTAATGCTTTTTGTGTCCCATTGGGGAGATTTCCCTTCACTTTCTGTTAAAAGGACACATCAGGAATGGATATCTCTTTGAAGGGAAAGGATTTCTCTTCTTGTTACTAGAATGGTTTTTTCCAATGGAATATTTCCCTGGTATCTCCTTTTCCTGCTACAACTCAAATGTGTTGAATTACTCATGACTTTTGGTACTGAAGACAATGGTCACAGGACAAAAACCTTTCCAGTCTATTTAAAACAAAAAAAAAAAAATTGGCTTTATGTACAATTTAAGAAGAGGATGCAAATGTTTAGCTGGCCAGACTGGCATTTTTCTTAAACTTTTGTGAGAGATAGCTGCCCCTACATGCTTAAACCCATAAAACAAGGGCTATCTGCCATCATTCTGCCTAAATCATTGTTCATACTGACTAGATAGCTGTATACTGAGTATTATCCAAATGCACCAATTAACTGCTAATTATATGTCTTGCATACAGTTTCCCAGTTTGATAACAAAAAATGTTAAGCCTGGAGTCCACAAGCTTTAAATATATAATATACAAAATTAAAATACATAATTGTTTAATACCTTTAATTAAAATTAATGTGACATTACAGATTGTTTCTTTGATTTATTGTGTAGTTCCATTTAATAGCCTACAGGTTTTATAGTTATTACTGTTGTGCAAAGCAACAGGTTCGCTTGAATGCCTCTTTCCTTTGTGTCTCACACACTCCCCCTCCCAGACACTGCAGCTAACAGTGGGAGGATTTCAGCAGCAGAGGTTGTCAATCCAAAAGGCAGTGGGCAGGACTAGGTGTGGCCTGGTGCTGAATCACAAGCAGTGACAATGCTGATACCCATGCCCCCCGCAATATATTCCATCCCACAAGAGTTCCATCAGGCACAGCTTATTTAAGACTGGCAACTCTGATTAGAATGCAAGAGCAGTTCAGCATTGTTGCCACACCATCACAGGAAGCTGGTATAGGTAGATTCCACTTGCAGGATCAATACATATATGTTGGATTTTATGTGAGCGCTGATGCACTTAAAGTGTTACTAAACCCGAGACCCTGCATTCACTATATCTGGTCTCCCACAGTACACAGAACATGTAAATTCAAATATTTTAGCAAATATAAACTGCTAAATACCTTTTCTCATCAGCGGTTAGACTTATGACTTCTATCAGTGTCCAGCAGAGCACTGATTAAAGCTAGTAGGAGTTTTCATTCTCCTCTCACTGTCCTATGAGGCTGCATAACCCCTGATACTCTGTCTGGCCAGTACGGATTGGCCCTGTGCTGATCACATGCACTCTCCCAAGAAAAAGAAAAAACTCTCTAGCAATGCACACTAAACTGAGCATGTGCAGCTTGCCCCCAAGGCTCTGTTCTATCAGGATATGAAATGGGGACAGTAGAAGAAGAGGGGAACCTGAGAAGACACAATGCAGAGGATTATCTGCTTAGGTTCTACAGTGAGTATAAAAAGCTAGGATTGTCTATTTAGCTCCCGAAGTTAGAAGGGCTACAATCCTTGGTTACATAGTTAGTCTGGCTGAAAAAAGACAAAAATCCATCCAGTTCAACCATTAAAAAAAAAAAAAAAAAGTTATAATCTTATACCCACAGTTGATCCAGAGGAAGGCAAAAAACCCAGCAAAGCATGATCCAATTTGCTCCTGCAGGGGGAAAAATTCCTTCCTGATCCCCCAAAGTGACTTAGAGGGGGACTTCACATGATCCACCCCATTGGCCTCACATTTCATCCTGCTCCCCTATATAGGCTTCAAACATGTCTAGTTGTTTCAGCTCTGAGGAAGGGAGCTCGTCACAAGACCATCACTTGCTGGGACAGTCACATTGGTTCCTTGCTTTTATTTATGACTCTTGGTTTGTGAGTATACACTTTTGTCATTTTCAATAAATTTTTTTTTATCACGGTAATGCACGAGGAGAGTGCGCCGTTTTTTGCTTTTTTCCTTAGTAAAACAGTGCTCTAGTGTAACAAGATTCACGATTGGCTGAATTATCAGGCAGCGGATGGCTTTAACTTGAACTTTACCTAACTGATGCAGAGTGGAAAATGACAATGCCAACAAGGTCAAAGTGGCAACAAGATATGCACATAACACAATATAAGTGTATAGCAGAGAATGAAGATGCCGCAAAAACAGGGCTGCTCAGGAGTAGTTTCCCTAAAGGTCACTAGGTGGCAAACTTGAATTTCCCTTGGACCAACACCCCTCTGACATGGAGGTGGGACATTTCTGGTAGTCCAGGTGGGCAGCTGAAGGGATCTATGGACCTGGTCCTCTGGGTAGCGGCAGGAAGGTGTGTCACAAGCAGGGGCGGACTGACCATTTGGAAACTCGGACACTGCCCGAGGTCCCGGAGTCAGTAGGGGGCCCCATGAGATGCCCCTGGTACCTTTTTCATAGGCTTTTTTGAGTTTGGGCAAGGACACAGGGGCCCCATGATCCCCTATTGCCCAGGGGCCCCATGAGTTGTCAGTCCGCCCCTGGTCACAAGCAAATGGCTGCAGGCACAGAACCTCCCCACTATAGGCTCAGCACTTATGAACCAGCGCTCTATGTAGTAACTGAGACTTGGGAGGAAGCTGTGTGCACTTGAGGTCAAACCAGGTAGTCTGAGCACATGAATTAATGTAAGAGGACCAAACCAGACCTGGTGACAGCTCCCATGCCCAGAGACTGCTTTCTAATCAGGTGTGCAATTTATTCCTACTGGGTGTGTCCAAGAATCTAGAGGATTGTGGGAGCCCAAAGGATTCTGGAAAAGGAGTTAGGAGGAACTAGTAAGGAGCCCACGCCTGCACCTGCACATAGTAACCCACATGGAAGAAAAATATATTTGAAATATATTTTTAAAACATTCTTTCCAAATATATTGCCATATATTTGAAATGCTACAATTATGGCCATATTCAATATATTTATATATATATATATATATATATATATATATATATATATATACACTGCATGTTGAAATGCGTTTTTATTACAAAATATATGAAAAATATTTTTAAAAATACATTTCAATTATACTGTATGTCTTTAAAAATACAAATCTACATTTTTGGAATGCATTTGCAAATATATGTTAAAATTACTTTGTTATATGTTAAAAAAATCTGAAGAATATATTTAAAAAAATATATTTTTAAAAATGTAGATTTCTATTTTTAAAGACATACAGTATATTTGAAATGTATTTTTAAAAATAGTTTTCATATATTTTGTACTAAAAACGCATTTCAACATGCAGATATGTTAAAATTACTTTGTTATATGTTAAAAAAATCTGAAGAATATATTTTAAAAAATATATTTTTAAAAATGTAGATTTCTATTTTTAAAGACATACAGTATATTTGAAATGTATTTTTAAAAATAGTTTTCATATATTTTGTACTAAAAACGCATTTCAACATGCAGAGTATATATACATATATATAAATATATTTTTAAATATATTGAATATGGCCAAAAGTGTAGCATTTCAAATATATATCTATATATTTGGATAGAATATTTTAAAAATATATTTTAAATATATTTTTCTTCCATATGGGAAGAGGCACTCTGCTACAGCGTTACAACTTTAAACCCCTGTATTCCTGTGCATGTGATTTTTTTAGGTCTATTTCTAGTAACCGTGTAGTCAGGTTATGGTGAGTAGGGCCAGAAGGAAAGTAACATAAACACTTCCAAGAAGTTTAGTCAAAGCAGTTAGCAAGTAACATGTGCTATCAAGCAGCATCAGTTTCAGGCTTACTTCACCCCTTATCAGGCTACAAATATTTCTGATTGCAAAGGTACAGAACCTTACATTTATACAGGTGACTGGAAATGAAATATGAAGCAATTGTTTAAGCTGTCTGTTCACATGCACTATGGTCTCACTTCCATAAATGTATTGGTTTGAACTTTTGCTAATAGATGTGTTGGGATCCTGATGAAGGAGTGAAGTAAGCCGGAAATGAACGCTGCTTGATACACGACTGATATGAATAGTCCTATATTGGAGTGCTACAACGCTGGACAGATTTCTTGAATGATTTGGATTACCTTGATCAACCTCTGTTGTGTTGCACCCAGTGCAGGGACAAGGTCATCTAGAGCCCAGGGCGAATGTGCCAAATTGCACCCCCCTAAAGATGCATGAGCATTTTGTGCTAGCAACCCCCCCCCCCCCCCCCAACCTCAAAACAATTTGAGCACTAATCTGCATACTTACTCCCTTAAGCATAAATTCCCCCTCCTCCCAGTACAAATCCACCCCCCCCATGGAAATCCCCTATTTGCCCCTTCATCCCCCCCAGCCCATATCCTCTCTCCGCATATACCACCATCACGAATCCCCCCCCAAAAAATTCCATTATTGGTACAAATCAACTACCCCACAAATCCTCTTCCCTCTCCACTCCATATCCAGCACAAATTCCCCTCCAACAGTTCCCCATCCTAGCACAAATCCTCCTCCCCAAATTTCCCCTGTAAGCACAATTACCCCCCAATCATCCCTACTAGCACAAATACTATTTCCCCCTCCCAACACAAATTCCCCAAATCACAACTTCTAGCACATAGCTCACCTCCCCAAATGTCCCCTCTGAGATTCTACCCCTCTTAAATTCTTACCCCCTGCCGCCCCCCCCCCCCCCATATTCCTCCTCCCAACACAAATCTCTTCTCCCCAATCTCCTCATGGTTCCCCCCACCTCACATGATACCACAGTGCCCAGGGCAGCCACCCCTTCTGCCCAGCCCTTGTCCTGGCCCTGGTTGCACCCACTTGAACTTACAGAACGGACTGTCTACCACCACAGATATATACAGTATTGTGCAAATGTTATAGGCCAGGTTGAAGAAATGCTGTAAAGTACAAATGGTTAACATTATAAATATTTTAATTGTTCATTTTTATCAATTTACAAAATGCAAAGTGAGTGAACAGAAGAAAAATCTAAATCAAATCAATATTTGGTGCGACTACCCTTTGGTTTCAAACCAGCATCAATACTTCTAGGTGCGCACAGGTTTTAAAGGAACTCGGCAGATATGTTGTTTTACACTTCTTGGAGAACTAACCACATATCCTCTGTGGATGTAGGCTGCCCCAAATCCTTCTGTCTCTTCCCCTAATCCCAGACAGACTCAGTGATGTTGAGATCAAGGCTTTGTGGGGGCCAAAGGATCCCTTCCAGGACCCCTTGTTCTTCGTTACGATGAAGATATTTCTTATTGACATTGGCTGTTTGTTTGGGGTCATTGTCTTGCTGCAGAATAAATTTGGGGCCAATTCTACACCTCCCTGATGGTATGGCATGATAGATAATTATCTGCCTGTATTTCTCAGCATTGAGGACGCCACTGATCAGGCAACGTTGAGGACCGTAGACGCAGTGGTCTGCCATGGAAACTTAATACAGCAAATGAAAGAACCATCATGCTTACTTCCCTTCAACGTTGGAAGGTGTCCAGCAGTGCCATCAGCACAGATCTGGCGGAATCCAGAAGGACCCAGATACACCCATCTACTGTCTGGAGAAGTTTGGCCCGAAGTGGTCTTCATGGAAAAATTTCAACCAAAAAGCCATACATCTGATATGGAAACAAGGCTAAGAGACTCACCTATGTGCAAAAACATAGGAACTGGGATGTAGAAAATGGCAGCAGTTGCTCTGGACTGATGAGTCAAAATTTTAAATAATTGGCTGTAGCAGGAGGCAGTTTGTTTGCCGAAGGGCTGTAGAGCGGACGATAATGAGTGTCTGCAGACAACAGTGAAGCTTGGTGGAGGTTCTTTGCAAGTTTGGGCCTGTATTTCTGCAAATGGAGTTGCAGATTTGGTCAGGATCAATGGAATCCTCCATGCTGAGGAATACAGGCAGATATTTATCCATCATGCCATACCATCAGGGTGGCGTGTGGTTGGCTCCCAATTTATTCTGCAGCAGGACAATGACCCAAAACATACAACCAATGACATTAAGGACTATATTCAGCATAGAGAAGAACAAGGTGTCCTGGAAGTGAGGGTTTGGCCCCCCACAGAGCCCTGATCTTGACATCGCCGAGTTCATCTGGGATTACATGGAGAGACAGAAGGATTTGAGGCAGCCTACATCCACAGATGGTCAGTGGTTAGTTTTTCAGGGTAAGACATTAATGTAAACTTTCTATATGAATTCTCCAAAAACATTAGTATCAAGTATTCTCAGTATGTTTATGTTTTCTTCTTCTAGTATTGGATGTGGCCTACACAGACTTTCAATACCAGAAAAACAACACCTTGCACCATACAATAGAATTTAGTGACAGGCGTCTTCTCCTTCGCAGAGGACAGCCGTTTTCTTTCGTCTTACACTTCAAAGCAAGAGGATTTGAAGAAGGGAGAGACAACATTCTCTGCATTGCTGAAACAGGCAAGTGATTCCTCTCCAAGAAACCATGAAAGATCAGTAAAATAAACAATAACATCCTATAACAAATAAAAATTTAATACAACATCTTGACTAATACCAAGCTTTTACAATGAGTCTTCTCTTTGATCCACCCTTATTCATATACTGTACTTTTACTGTTTTGTGGTAATAGGACCGTGGCCTGACCAGCCTTCTGGAACAAAAGTCATATTCCCCTTAACAAAGGCATTAAACAGAAGAGCCTGGAGTGCCACTCTGGAGTCCAATGAATCTGACTCAGTGGTGATCGTCATCTTGCCATCACCAAATGCTATTATTGGACAATACACTCTAAAAGTTCAACTTTCCACGGGAAGTAAAGTTGCGGTTTATCAGATAGGGACATTTGTGCTCCTATTCAACCCCTGGTGTGCAGGTATGTCAAAAGCATTTTAAGGAAACATGTTTTTTTTTTTCTTTTTTTACATAATTTTAATTTCCTTAAATACTAAAACATAAAATCATACTATTTTTAATTGTATGTATTGCTTTTTAATCAAGTGGAAAAATACCTATTGATATTGCATGTTTACCATTTGCAGACAGTAGGGGGCAAATGCTATGCAACAACACAAGCTTGCTGCAAGTTCTTTTTGCAGTTGCTGTGCAGTTTTACCGTACCCAGCCACCCACGAGAATTCTAACATTACAGCCTGACAGTGCTGTACACATGCCACAGTCACCAGGCATTTCAAACTATTGCTGCAGAATTTAACACGCAGCACCTTCTGTCAAACTCACCCATTCAGATCAATAAGGCAGTGCTGCAACTGCGAGCCAAACACTTGCTCGCTGTTGCAGAGCGATCTCACAATGTAAATTTGCCATTTGGCAATTAAAAAACAAGTTAAAAAAAACAGTCATCGGGAGGAGACGGTAGCATCTCCTAAACACCTGCCAACGGCTGCTATACCGCCCTCTGAAAAGTCTGAAAGAGCCCTTAGGCTGGCCATACACTATACAGTTTTCTGTCCAATTTTTGCCCAATTTCTTTTAGCTGTATCTTCAACTATGTAGTGCAAGAGCCATCCTAATTGGATACAATTGAAAGTGTTGTTAGGTTTGACCTCCTATTACATGGTTATTGGTAAATCTAAACCAAAACTATGAAGAAAATTGTATAGTGTATGGCCAGCCTAAGTCAGTTTAAACAGATGGCCAAAAAGCATTCTGTTACTTAGAGAGTGAGTGTGGCCCTATTTAGACAGCAGAAGCATGCTGATCCAGGGCCTCTGTCACACTAGTGTCAGGCGAAACAGTGAACAAAGGGCAACTGTTGTTCTATGCGAACCTAATTATAATACCGATTTAATTGCTGATTAGAGCAACTACACCTGTTGAACAAATAACCACACAGCAATAGCAGTGAATAACCTTCAGAACATTCTAAAGAAAGGGTCAGGTCACAAATCTTAATGCAAGCCGTAGATGATGCAGTTATCTTTGCTGCAACCACGAGATGCAATTTTATTTGCTGCAACCACTGGTCACAGCCTCCTCTGCCAGCATAACACAATGATTACTGCTGGTGGCTATAATCACATGCACAAAATCCAACAGGCTGGTCCCTGCTGAACAGGCCAAGATTCGAACCATCTACGGCCAGCTTGAGACTTTAAGAGGATCACACTGTGATAAGTGGGAGTACGGAATGCCCTGACATCAGTGAGAGTAAACAACCTACCTGGCTTGGTGGTGAGTGGTTGTTACAAACATGTGCCAGGGTTGGGGGTCAGTGGGAATAAAAAAATACCCCATTCTTGGCGTCTATAGGAGGCAAGTGCCTTATCATTGATATCAGTGGGAGGAGTAGTGCTCCATCATTGGTGTCAGTGGAAGGAATAGTGCCCTATCATTGGTGTCAAAAGGAGGAATAGTGCCCCGTCATTGGTGTCAGTGGGAGGAATTGTGCCCCATCATTGGTGTCAGAAGGAGGAGTAGTGCCCCATCATTGGTGTCCGTGGGAGGAATAGTGCCCCATCATTGGTGTCAGTGGGAGGAACAGTGCCCCATCGTTGGTGTCATTGGGAGGAATAGTGTCCCATTGTTGGTGTCAGTGGGAGGAATAGTGCCCCATTGTTGGTGTTAGTGGGAGGAATAGTGTCCCATTGTTGGTGTTAGTGGGAGGAATAGTGACCCAAAAAAACAGTTAAAGGCCACTTCGGCACCCCTGCTCTAGGCCTTTACAGATTATAAACGTTTTGTAGCACTTTGCAAAATGAAAGCAGACAGTACAGTTACAAAACAATTCAAAGCAAGAGGACTCAAAGAGCTCTGCTCGTTAGAGCTTACAATCTAAGAAGGAGGAGCAAGTGATACAAAAGGTAATAACTCTGGAGGATAAGCTGATGGAGAAAGTAAAAACACAGTTTATTAGAAACATACAGTAGGCATAGAGAAGGGGTTTCAGGGATCGCCTGAAGATGAATAGATTAGGAGACAGTCAGACAGACTGGGGTAAGGAGTTCTAGCGGATGGGAGAGGCTCTGGAGGAGTCTTGGAGGTGAGCATAGGAGGAGGTGACAAGGGAGCTACAAAGCAAGAGGTTTTGAGAGGACCGAAGAGAGTGGAGAGACTTGCAGAGAGGAGTAGCAGACAATGAACGATTGGGAAGGTGGATGAGTCTGGCAGCAGCATTCATAGGCTGAAGGGGGAATAGCCTATGTATATGTAGTGCCCCCCTAGTCAGTTAGGGGGAGCTAGACTCCAATTGTTAGTTAGGTCTGAGTAGCAGGGGTCAAATTGTGGATAGAGCTGAGAGGCTGTGCAGGCCAGCCCTCTGGAATGCCCCCCTGTTCTAGAACTTTGGAGAAAGATTTAGAAGCAGTTAAGCAGAAACAATATGCTCTTCATTGGCAGTAGAGGAGGATTCCAACCAGATATCCCAAACTGTGAAATTTATTTGGGCAAAGTCGGGAGAGGTATGTCATTTTATATAAAAGAATCACTGCCTTCACCAGCTTCTTCCAGTGTCCTAAGGCAGAGGGCTATCAGATTTCCACGTTAACACAATGGCCTTCCTAGCATAAAAAAGGAGTAGACTTAGTAATATTCTGGACTCCCTAGAGAAATCCAGCTGGTCGACCAGACCCAGTAGGCAAACTGACACAGCTGAGGGGCTGAGGGGACAGAAATTGTGGTGACTGAGCAAAAGAAGCAGAGGACATCTGTCCAAAATGTTTGAATACGGGGGGCAGGACCAAAAGATGTGTCCACAGGGGCATCTCCACACCTCTAACAGTTAGGCTCTACAGTAGGGTAAATTCTATCAAATTTGCCATATGAAGTATTTTGAACTAATTTAGCATATCTCTCATAGCTACCAGGTGGATAAAGGGGTATTCTCAAGTGTCTTCCCAATCTTCCCCATCCAGCTACGGCACCTCTGCCCACCACCTCTGTTGAAGGGACTTAAGACCAGTATGGATGGAGGGTAGAATAGCTTTGTAGACTGTAGATAGAGGTTTAGTTAGGTCATCAGCCTGTAGTAGGGTCTCCAAATTCGTGAGGAAGTAAATGGAGTCGGTCAACCCCAAATTGTGAAGAGTAGGCATAGCGGAGTTGCAGAGATCAGAAAAACAAAGAATTTGGGAGGTCATGGAGTTGTTTCAATTCATCAAAGGTGATAATATTACCTCTGTCACAGATATCTTTCAAATATTTAATCCCCCTAGAGGCCCAAAGAGAAGGATCAGGGATGGTTAAGAATGCAGAGAGATGCAGGTTGAACCATAGGGGAGTTTATGGCGACAAGGAGGCAGAGGCCAGAGGGGCCCACATTTGCTAATTTATATATTCCATTGAAAGCATTTTATATCTGTTCAATACATGCAAAAAAAAAATACCTGTTGATCCTGCCAGAAATAAGGTGGGTTAGTAATTTCCCGTGCTCTCTGCCTGTGCTGCATTCTCATCAGATATATTGTTCCCAGTAATCATTGTGGTCTGCAGATCCAGCCCCCTCTAAGGAGAAGGAGAGAGGTTTGTAGCCCTATTCTACGGTGACTGAGCTCCTTAGATAGAATATAGGGAGTGGGCATTGTCACCCTAGGACAGGAAAATAAAGGGCATTAAAAAGAAAACTATTGCAGCTAAGGACTGATAAGCCGCAATGTATTATATTTTTGCTCTTGGGTTTAGATATGCTTTACAAAAGGAAATACAGTACTGAAATACATCACAAAAGCTCACCACCTTTACTTGAATTAGTTCTGATGAAACCTTGATGAGAATGCAAACATCCAAAAAATATTGGATTAAGAAAATTACAGGATTGTCTTGAAAACAAAATAATATAAACTGAAGACAATTACATATATATGATGGTACTTGTTTTAGTGTCTGCCAGAAATTTGGAAGTTTATGTCTTGTCTGAACTTGGCAGATGATGACGTCTTCCTGGAGAATGAAGCCAAGCGGCAGGAATACATCATTAATGACTATGGGTTTGTTTATCAAGGCAACCACAAGTGGATTTCTCTTTGTCCATGGAACTTTGGGCAGGTAAATGGTTAACTCTCTTTATTTAAAAAATAGCTATTATGCTCTTACTATTATATATTCTAACAAGAAACACTTAGAGTGTTACTAAACCCAGGACCCATTCACTATATCTTGTCTCCCACAGTACACAGAACATGGAAGTGAAATTATTTTAGTAAATATAAACTGCTAAATACCTTTTCTCATCAGCAGTTAGAGCAGTCTTGTGACTTCTATCAGTGTCCAGCAGAGCACTGGTTAGTCTTGTAAGAGCAGTTTTCATTCTCCTCTGACTGTGCTATGAGGCTGCAAGACCCCTGACCCTCTGTCCAGACAGCACTGATTGGCTCTGTGCTAATAACATGCACCCTCCCAAAGAAAAAAATAAACTCTCTAGCAATACAAACCAAACAGAGCAGGTACAGACTTGCCACTGTGCTCTGTCCATAGGCAAATGGGGACAGTAGAAGAAGGGGAGGATCAGAGGAGACAGGATCAAAGAGCCTCTTTACACAAAGCAGAGGATTAACCCCTTAGGTTCCACAGTGAGTATAACAAGCATGCATTACAGCATATACAGACTGATTTTACTATTGTGGGTTTAGTAACACTTTAAAGAAATATGAAAAAACTTCCTTCATTATTCCTTTTACTGCTGAGCAGCAAATATAATACCTACTGCATTAGTAAATTTACATTGGGGCTGATTTTCAAATGGCAAATAGTATGTTCAATTTGTAAGAGCTTAATTAATGCAGTGAAATTTCACTTTGCCAAGAATACCCAATCACACACAAGGGATAATTTTAAAAATTAGCATTTTTTTTTTGGTCACATGATTAGATGATGGAAGAAAGCTGAACATCAACTTATTCACTTAGGTCTGGGGATAATTCCCTTGCAAAGTGAACAGTCTATTTGCCTTTAGTAAGGCAACTCATTCACTTAGGTCTGGGGATAATTCCCTTGCAAAGTGAACAGTCTATTTGCCTTTAGTAAGGCAACTCATTCACTTAGGTCTGGGGATAATTCCCTTGCAAAGTGAACAGTCTATTTGCCTTTAGTAAGTCAACCTCATTGTCTCTTTAAAGCCCAACTTTGAGTCCTGGTTAAAACATGCAGGCTCCTGTTTTTCTTCTGATCTTCTCCAATGGTAGGAAATCCTCAAAGATGCAGAGTGTGGCGCTAACATAATGACGTCATCATCTATCAGATTGTTCCATCGGCACAAACAGCATGGATGGACATATCTTCCCTGCCACCTGTCAGAACACAGGAACGGTGCCTGCACTTGATTGGATGCAAGTACTGTTTGACTAGCAATTTTCCGAACGGTTTATTTAACAAAAATCCGTTGAAAAATAAACTTTTGTCAGATGGTGCAATACCAGCAGGGCCATGCAGTGCTCGAAATTCAGCTGAGCCAGTAAGAATCCGCCAAACTTTGAGTAGTGTATGGTCAGGCAGTGGCGTCCCGAGGCAGGTGCGGGGGGTGCGGTCCGCACCGGGTGACACCGACCGCACGGGTTGACACCGGACCCTTTTCAAGAAAAGGTAAGTTGTAAAGAAAGCCAACGATCCCCACAGAATGGATGGGATCTGCGGATTGAGCATAATGGATCGGAGTCCGATCCATTATGCTCAATCCACAGATCCGATCCATTCTGCGGGGAGCGTCGGAGGGGGTGTCACCAAGTGTTACCGCATCGGGTGACACCAACCCTAGGGATGCCTCTGTGGTCAGGGTTAGTCTTCAAATTGATTACACTGTCCCTGTTGAGTCTTTTTGCTCATAAACTCAGCTGTACAAGGGCCATTGACTGCACAATCAAAAGCCGGCCATAGACGATTTGAATCTGCTGAACCAGCCAAGATTCGAAACATATATGGGCAGGTTGAATCGATCAACTTGGGTACAACCAGCTTGATGGATTTTACATGCAATTATCGTTAGCAGCTAGTATAGCCACTAGCAATAATCACTATCTTCTCCCAGTGGGGACAGCTTCCCCCCCGTCCCCCGCCGGGAGAACACAATGGCTCGGCAGGAGGGATGCGACTGTCTGCTTTGTTGGGGAATCAAGCAAATTTCTTTCCCCTGGCTGCAGGAAATACATTTGCACCGCCTATGCCCCCCCAACTCCTTGCTATTCAGCTGTTAATGAAAAGAAAGATTACTGATCTATGTCCTGATTTTCAGCAAATGAGAAAAACTATTTGCAAACATGTTAAAAAAAAGTGCCTTCAATAGATCTCAGAATATTCTTTTGGTGCCTGTAATTCAAATGGATTCTAGAAAAATAGATACTTGGTGTTCTCTTGAATAACATTACAAATACAGTGGATTTGAAAAGTCTACACACCCCTGTTAAAATGTCAGGATTCTGTGATGTAAAAAAATGAGACAAATATAAATCATTTCAGAACTGTTTCCACCTTTATGGTAACCTATAAACTGTACAACTCAGTTCAACAACAAACTGAAATCTTTTAGGTGGAGGGAAGTAAAAATAAAAAACTAAAATAATATGGTTGCATACGTGTGCACACCCTCTTATAACTGGGGATGTAGCTGTGTTCAGAATTAAGAAATCACATTAAAAATCATGTTAAATAGGAGTCAATATACACCTTCCATCATTTAAAGTGCCTCTGATTAACCTCAAATAAAGTTCAGCTGTTCTAGTAGGTCTTTCCTGACATTTTCTTAGTCGCATCCTACAGCAAAAGCCATGGTCCGCAGAGATTTATCTTTGTCTCATCTTTTTACATCACAGAAACCTGATATTTTAACAGGGGTGTGTAGATTTTTTATATCCACTGTATATACTGTATTATGTTGCACCACATATTAATATTAAGCCGAACTTTCATTTTAGTTTGAAGAAGACATCTTGGATATAAGCCTAAAGCTGCTGGACAAGAATTTAAACTACCTGCAAGATGCTTTTAAGGATTTATCTTGTAGAAATAGTGCAGTATACATAAGTCGAGTAGTGTGTGCCATGGTGAGTATACAATTTCAGTAAGTATAGAGATTATGAACAGAAACCTTTGAAATTTGGATTGGATTGCGGAATTTACGTTTGTTAACATTATATAATGACCAATGGCTTATTTTATTAGATCATGAGGCACAGTTATTATGCCTTCGCATTTTCAAGGCTCCTTATTAAGTGTATATTTATAGACAAGAATGCTGGCATTACAGGAGCGTGATGTTCAAGTCCTTTATAATTGACCCCCTCCTATAATTAAAATAGCATTTTTCAGTGGACACTTGAAGCCAAAGTCCAGGTCTTGCTAAAATGTCGCTTTGCAGCGCCGTGTACCCCCCGCTGCGCCCACAGTGCATGGGATTTAATGTATGTTTTGTTTAGGGGTAAGGAAAAAGGTAAAATACTTACATTGTTCCTTGCTCTTGCTGGTTTCCTTCTCTCCAGTCAACCTGTCCTTGGAATGTCACCCTTCCACATCCTGGGAGCTTTGGAATTAAGTGCTGGCTGCTGGGGGAGCAAGGAAAAGGGTATGGGCTCTTTCACATGGGCGGCAGTGTCTACCACCCTACAAAAAGTGATCTGTGGTGGATGGCTATTCAGAGGGTGGTAGGGCAGTGGCTGCCAGACATTTGGGAGGCCATCAAGCCACCTCCCGAATGCCTTTTTTAATGTCAAGATTTTTTTATTAACCACGTGAGCTCCAGAGGATTTACCCCCCTTAATGACCAGGCCTCTTTTTGCTACTCGGCGCTGCACTAATTCAACTGATAATTGCGCGGTCATGCAATGCTGCACCCAAACAAAATTTACGTCCTTTTTTTACACAAATAGAGCTTTCTTTCGGTGGTATTTGATCATCTGTGCGCTTTTTATTTTTCACGCTATAAACAAAAAAAGGCCAAAAATTTTAAAGAAAAACAATATTTTTTAGTTTCAGCTATAAAAAATATATAGTAAACTCAAAGTTGGTTATAAATTTAGGCCAAAATGTATTCTGCTACATGTTTTTGGTAAAAAAAATCCCAATAAGTGTATATTGATTGCTTTGTGTGGAAGTTATAGCGTCTACAAACTATGGTATAAATACTGCAATTTACGCCATTTTTCTGCTATACAGCGCTGCGCTAGTTTAACGGACAATTGCGCGGTCATGCAATACGGTACATAAATGAAATTTACATCCTTTTTTTCACAAATTGAGCTTTCTTTTGGTGGTATTTTATTGCCTGTGCGATTTTTATTTTTTGCGCTATAAAAAAAAAAGGCTGACAATTTTGAGGAAAAAAAAACTATATTTTGGACTTTTTACTATAAAACATGTCCAGTAAAAAAAAATGCAAAAATCAAATTTAGTCATAAATTTCTGCCAAAATGCATTCTGCGACATGTCTTTGCTAAAAAAAAAAAACCCAATACGTGTAAATTAATTGGTTTACGTGAAAGCTATAGCGTTTACAAATGGCGGGAAAGATACTGGGATTTTTAGTTTTTTTTTATACTAATAATGGCGGCGATCAGTGAATTATGGCGTCTATCAGTGACTTATGGCAGCGACTTATGGCGGGACTGCGGGACTGCAGCGGACATTCTGACATTGGGGGGTACTGACTTGGGGTCACTGACATCCCCAAAAACACTAATACAGTGATCAGTGCAAAAAAAAAAAACACTGACACTGTACTAATGGCACTGGGGAGGAAGGGGTTAACTTTATTTTGCAGGGAAGGGTTATCTGTGTGAGGGGAGTGTTTTACTAGGGGGCGGGGGTGTGTGCTGCACGGGACACCGCTGATCGAGAGAGAGAAACTCTTCTTTCTCAATCAGCTCGTCCTCAAGCTGTCAGGGAAGTGACAGACAGCACAGCTACTGCAGCTGTGCTGTCTGTCACTGTTTGCCGCCGATCGCCGGGAAACAGCTGGTAAGGAGCGGCTGTGACCCGGCGACTGACATCCGCGGCGGTGTTCGGTGGGACAGATAGGGCGGCGGCGCACCTCGTGCGCGCCCCCTATCTGTTTACAAAACACACGTTTTAAAACATGGTTTTGCCTGCCCGTGCCGCCCTGCCGCCGTATTTCTACAGTGGCAGGGCGGCAAGTGGTTAATATACTGCATTTTAACTGTGAGCCACACATTTAGCTCATGGTTGCGACACGACCCTATTGACCTTAATGGGTGCATTTGGCAGACAGTGACATCTGCAAGCCAAGTTAAAGTTGTCATTGCTGCGTCATGTGTAAAGCCCATCCAGCGGCAATAGCAGAATTTAGCTGGGCAGTTGGGGGGGTTGTTAAATCATGGCTCAACCACCTGTATTTACTAACCTCTGGCTGCCCATGTGAAAGAGCCCTTAGTATTGTGCTTCTTCCAAACCAACTAGAAAAAACAAACATTAGACCCTTGCAGTGGAAGGGGGATAGCAGGATTGTAAGGATTCTTGGAGTTCACTTTTAGAAAGTTGATTCTGGTACCCCAATGTGGTACTACTCAGCTATAATGAAATATTGTAGAATACTGTCAATTCAGTGTACTTGGATTCCAGCACTTTGCTGATTGTTCAGTGCGCCAATAGATAAATACGTAAATAATCAATTCTTTATTAGCTGTGAAATAGTTAAAGTATATGTGAATCCTCACCTTTGTAAAACAACCCATTCAGTTGAAAATAGATATGAAAGGCAAAACATTTGTGTGTACATATGAAAATCACAGCTTGAACTATCTTGCTTTGCATGCAATGAGTCTATCTCATATATTAGTTTCACTAGTTTCATTAGTTTTAAGTTGCGTTACTGAAATAAAAGAACTTTTGCACGATATTCTAATTTTCCGAGTTTCACCTGTATATATACCCTCTGTTCTCCGCTGCATAGGGATCTTAGAGAGCTGCAGAAGGAGAAGCAGTAGCACACTGATATTCCCAGTGAATGGCTGTATGTGGGGGGAGAGGGGAGGGAGTAGCAGCCCTGATCATTGGAGGAGAGCAAGCTGAGTTCATGGTCAGAAAACTGACCATGCTGTGCTCCCCTGACTAGTATGGCCAGTTTTTAATAGAAAAGCAGGGGGACTGACAGGAACACCAGGCATTTCACAAAAAGGAAGTCATACAAAGAGAACAGGATACATTTGCATACAAGTACATGGTACAGCAGGCATATATCAGGAATATGAAATTTTGGGTTGACATACTCTTTAACCACTTTTTGTCCAGCTCATGTACATAAACGGCTGGACGGGAGCAGTGCAGGAGTGGGTTGCCATTCATAAATGGTGCCCACATTTACAGCCTGTGCACGTTCCCTGGGAGCGTGCTACACCGCGATCCGGTGCCCGCTGTGTCCAGAGGACACAACGGAACACCGATCGCTGTACAGCACCTCTGTATGAGGTCCCAATCATGTGATCACTGATTGGCCAATCAGTGATCACATGAATAGTAGTAAGGATGACTAGGGTGACAGTATGTTAAAAAAAACCATAAATAATAATATAAAAAAAATCTAAAATTAAAAAAATTTTGAAAAATTATAATTTTTGGTTATAAACTAATTTGGGGTTTTTTTTTACTAAAAAGATAACTGAATCAATTTTGGCCAATATTTATGAAGAAAGATTATTTATTTGCAAAATTTTATAAGAAAAACACTTTTTAAAAAAAAAAATTTTGACTTTTTTATTTATATAGCAAAAAAGAAAAAAAATCCCAGTGGTGAATAAATACCACCAAAATAAAGTTTTATCTGTCTAAAAAAAAATTCATATGGGCTCCTCAGTGACGTGGTAGTTCATTGAGGACTACAAGCTGACAGTCGCTAAGGACTGTGAATGAGTAATGCGGTTGGGTGAGTGGAACCCCACACGGATGTTTTTTCTTAAATTTGACAGCTAGCGGGAGGAGGGGGAAGATCCCCGTTAGCTGTCAAAGCAGGGGAGAGCGGGGGTCGGACTGACCATTATTATTATACAGTATTTATAAAGCGCCAATAGTTCGCTCAGCGCTGTACATTACAAAGTGGGACAGAACATGTGACAGAACAATAACAATACAATGCAAAACATGAGGGGATTGAGGGCCCTGCTCTTTCAAGCTTACAATCTAGGAGGGAGGGGATAGTGGTACAGGAGGAGATAGCTGTGAGGGATGGAGTGGTGGGAAGAGTGGAGGAGGTCGGTCAAGTTAGCAGGGGGTGGGGTAGGCTTCCCTGAAGAGATGGGTTTTCAGGGTGCGCCTAAAGGAGAGGAGAGTAGGTGATAATCTGATGGGTTGGGGCAGGGAGTTCCAGAGGATGGGTGACACCCTGGAGAAGTCCTGGAGGCGGGCATGGGAGGAGGAGACCAGGGAACTAGAGAGAAGGAGGTCTTGTGAGGAGCGGAGTGTGCGTGTTGGGTGGTACTTGGATATTAGGTCAGTGATGTAGTTCGGGGCAGTATGGTGGACGGCTTTGTACGTCAGTGTTAGGATTTTGAATTTGATCCGTTGCGCAATTGGAAGCCAGTGGGATGTTACAATAGGTGAACTTATCTTTAACTGTGGTACATGTGGTATATTTTGGCCAAACAATCTAAGATTAGTTCTTTATTCTACAACATAACATTTTTCAAAATGTTAATGCAAATAAAGCTATGTAATAATCTATATAAAATGTGTTCAGCAAATATGGACCATTTATGTGTTTCATATACCAGATTGAGTGTCTGGTATATTCTGTTATATTCTTTACTGTTTTGCAATGACTGTTATTTTTCTAATATTTAGATTAACTCTAATGATGATAATGGAGTCCTTCAAGGAAACTGGAGTGAGAATTATGAAAATGGCAGCAGTCCTTCCTCGTGGAATGGGAGTATTGCCATTTTAAGACAATGGTATAAAGGAGACTGCCGCCCAGTTAAATATGGGCAGTGCTGGGTCTTTGCTGCAGTCATGTGCACAGGTAATGGGTTTGTATTGTATATTCATGTAATAATGTTAAAGATACCCCAAGCTGTGGGGCTTTCAGACACCTAAGTAAGAAGGTGATTGGTGGGAGATAATTTGATTACCAGATTCTAGTTGAGGAGATCCAAAGCTTAGTCAAATAAAAGCTGTCCATAAAAAGGCTGAAATTGAAACTCAAACAAATTGGGTATAACTATCTTACCATGTACCTTGACTTAAAATAGAGGGTGACTCTCTTTTCTTTGATGTATGTATGTGCAAGTTCTTATTTCTTCCCACAAGGATGTCCTTCACTGCCCAGATATCATAAGTAAGGATAAGCTTGGATTTAGTTCAGATTTGTCAATTGTCACAAGTAGAGATGAGCGAATTATTCAAAAATTCGATTCGGCTGATTCGCCGAATTTGCGGGAGAAATTCGATTCGATGCGAATTTATTTGCCGCGAATTTAACTTATTTAAAGGGTTTCTAGGCTTCAGAGAGCCTTTATATTAGTGCAGAACACTGTACCTTTAATTTAAATGCCCTTGGAGTCTGCTGGGGAAGAGAAATAATACTGTCAGTCAGTATGACATGCAGATGAGTGCCGTCGATCTTAGAATCACCGCACACTTCACTCATTTGGGCAGTCACGGGGCACGATGAAGAAGAAGAAGAAGAATGAAAAGAAGAAGAAGAAGAATGAAAAGAAGAAGAAGAAGAATGAAAAGAAGAATGAAAAGAAGAAGCAGAAGAATGAAAAGAAGAAGAAGAAGAATGAAAAGAAGAAGAATGAAAAGAAGAATGAAAAGAAGAATGAGAAGAATGAAAAGAAGAAGAAGAATGAAAAGAAGAAGAATGAAAAGAAGAAGAAGAAGAATGAAAAGAAGAATGAAAAGAAGAATGAGAAGAATGAAAAGAAGAATGAAAAGAAGAAGAATGAAAAGAAGAATGAAAAGAAGAATGAGAAGAATGAAAAGAAGAATGAAAAGAAGAAGAATGAAAAGAAGAAGAAGAATGAAAAGAAGAATGAAAAGAAGAAGAAGAATGAAAAGAAGAAGAAGAAGAATGAAAAGAAGAATGAAAAGAAGAAGAAGAATGAAAAGAAGAATGAAAAGAAGAAGAAGAATGAAAAGAAGAAGAAGAAGAATGAAAAGAAGAATGAAAAGAAGAATGAACTATATTACTATATCAGTCTCTAATGGATGCTGGAGAGTTAAACCCCCTAACACCTGCTGTGCCCATTATGAGGGGTTCCCACCATCCCTGTGCTTAGGTTCTGGGTATGCACACCTGCTGTGCCCATTATGAGGGGTTCCCACCATCCCTGTGCTGAGGTTCCAGGTCTGCACACCTGCTGCGCCCATTATGAGAAGTTCCCACCATCCCTGTGCTGAGTTCCTGGGTCTGTACACCTGCTCTGCCCATTAGGAGGAGTTCCCACCATCCCTGTGCTAAATTCCTGGGTCTGTACACCTGCTGTTCCCATTATGAGGGGTTTCTACCATCCCTGTGCTGAGGTCCCAGGTCTGCACACCTGCTGCGCCCATTACTAGGGGTTCCCACCATCCCTGTGCTGAGGTTCTGGGTATGCACACCTGCTGTGCCCATTATGAGGGGTTCCCACCATCCCTGTGCTGAATTCCTGGGTCTGTATGTACACCTGCTGTGTCCATTGTGAGGGATTCCCACCATTCCTGCACTGAGTACCTGAGTCTGTACACCTGCCAAAAGAAAGTTTCAGGATTTTGAAGGAGCAAAATACAGTAATACTGGAACAAAAATGAGCTGCGTGGTGGAGTTGCCAGAAGAAGAAGAAGAAAAGAAGAAGAATGAAAAGAAGAATGAAAAGAAGAAGAAGAAGAATGAAAAGAAGAAGAAGAAGAATGAAAAGAAGAAGAAGAAGAAGAATGAAAAGAAGAAGAAGAATGAAAAGAAGAGGAAGAAGAATGAAAAGAAGAAGAAGAAGAATGAGAAGAAGAATGAAAAGAAGAAGAAGAAGAATGAAAAGAAGAAGAAGAAGAATGAAAAGAAGAAGAAGAATGAAAAGAAGAATGAAAAGAAGAAGAAGAAGAATGAAAAGAAGAATGAAAAGAAGAATGAAAAGAAGAAGAAGAAGAATGAAAAGAAGAATGAAAAGAAGAAGAAAAAGAATGAAAAGAAGAAGAAGAAGAAGAATGAAAAGAAGAATGAAAAGAAGAAGAATGAAAAGAAGAAGAAGAAGAATGAAAAGAAGAAGAAGAAGAATGAAAAGAAGAATGAAAAGAAGAAGAAGAAGAATGAAAAGAAGAAGAATGAAAAGAAGAAGAAGAAGAATGAAAAGAAGAAGAAGAAGAATGAAAAGAAGAATGAAAAGAAGAAGAAGAATGAAAAGAAGAATGAAAAGAAGAAGAAGAAGAATGAAAAGAAGAAGAATGAAAAGAAGAATGAAAAGAAGAAGAAGAAGAATGAAAAGAAGAAGAAGAAGAATGAAAAGAAGAAGAAGTAGAATGAAAAGAAGAATGAAAAGAAGAAGAAGAAGAATGAAAAGAAGAAGAAGAATGAAAAGAAGAATGAAAAGAAGAAGAAGAAGAATGAAAAGAAGAATGAAAAGAAGAAGAATGAAAAGAAGAATGAAAAGAAGAAGAAGAAGAATGAAAAGAAGAAGAAGAAGAATGAAAAGAAGAATGAAAAGAAGAAGAAGAAAAATGAAAAGAAGAAGAATGAAAAGAAGGAGAAGAAGAATGAAAAGAAGAAGAAGAATGAAAAGAAGAATGAAAAGAAGAAGAAGAAGAATGAAAAGAAGAAGAAGAAGAAGAATGAAAAGAAGAATGAAAAGAAGAAGAAGAAGAATGAAAAGAAGAAGAAGAAGAATGAAAAGAAGAATGAAAAGAAGAAGAAGAAGAAGAATGAAAAGAAGAAGAAGAATGAAAAGAAGAATGAAAAGAAGAAGAATGAAAAGAAGAAGAAGAATGAAAAGAAGAATGAAAAGAAGAAGAAGAAGAATGAAAAGAAGAATGAAAAGAAGAAGAATGAAAAGAAGAAGAATGAAAAGAAGAATGAAGAAGAATGAAAAGAAGAAGAAGAAGAATGAAAAGAAGAAGAAGAAGAAGAATGAAAAGAAGAATGAAAAGAAGAAGAAGAAGAATGAAAAAAAGAAGAAGAAGAAGAATGAAAAGAAGAATGAAAAGAAGAAGAAGAATGAAAAGAAGAAGAATGAAAAGAAAAATGAAAAGAAGAAGAAGAAGAATGAAAAGAAGAAGAAGAAGAATGAAAAGAAGAATGAAAAGAAGAAGAAGAATGAAAAGAAGAATGAAAAGAAGAATGAAAAGAAGAATGAAAAGAAGAAGAATGAAAAGAAGAATGAAAAGAAGAAGAAGAAGAATGAAAAGCAGAAGAAGAAGAATGAAAAGAAGAAGAAGAAGAATGAAAAGAAGAAGAAGAAGAATGAAAAGAAGAATGAAAAGAAGAAGAAGAAGAATGAAAAGAAGAATGAAAAGAAGAAAAATGAAAAGAAGAAGAAGAAGAATGAAAAGAAGAAGAAGAAGAATGAAAAGAAGAATGAAAAGAAGAAGAAGAAGAATGAAAAGAAGAATAAAAAGAAGAAGAAGAAGAATGAAAAGAAGAATGAAAAGAAGAAGAAGAAGAATGAAAAGAAGAGGAATGAAAAGAAGAAGAATGAAAAGAAGAATGAAAAGAAGAAGAATGAAAAGAAGAAGAAGAAGAATGAAAAGAAGAATGAAAAGAAGAAGAATGAAAAGAAGAAGAAGAATGAAAAGAGGAATGAAAAGAAGAAGAAGAATGAAAAGAAGAATGAAAAGAAGAAGAAGAAGAAGAATGAAAAGAAGAAGAAGAATGAAAAGAAGAATGAAAAGAAGAAGAAGAAGAATGAAAAGAAGAAGAAGAAGAATGAAAAGAAGAATGAAAAGAAGAAGAAGAAGAATGAAAAGAAGAAGAAGAATGAAAAGAAGAAGAAGAATGAAAAGAAGAAGAATGAAAAGAAGAATGAAAAGAAGAAGAAGAATGAAAAGAAGAATGAAAAGAAGAGGAAGAAGAAGAATGAAAAGAAGAAGAAGAAGAAGAAGAAGAAGAAGAAGAATGAAAAGAAGAAGAAGAAGAATGAAAAGAAGAAGAAGAAGAATGAAAAGAAGAATGAAAAGAAGAAGAAGAGGAATGAAAAGAAGAAGAAGAATGAAAAGAAGAAGAATGAAAAGAAGAATGAAAAGAAGAAGAAGAAGAATGAAAAGAAGAAGAAGAAGAATGAAAAGAAGAATGAAAAGAAGAAGAAGAAGAATGAAAAGAAGAAGAAGAAGAATGAAAAGAAGAATGAAAAGAAGAAGAAGAATGAAAAGAAGAAGAAGAAGAATGAAAAGAAGAATGAAAAGAAGAAGAAGAAGAATGAAAAGAAGAAGAAGAAGAATGAAAAGAAGAATGAAAAGAAGAAGAAGAAGAATGAAAAGAAGAAGAAGAATGAAAAGAAGAAGAAGAAGAATGAAAAGAAGACTGAAAAGAAGAAGAAGAATGAAAAGAAGAATGAAAAGAAGAAGAAGAAGAATGAAAAGAAGAAGAAGAAGAAGAATGAAAAGAAGAATGAAAAGAAGTAGAAGAAGAATGAAAAGAAGAAGAAGAATGAAAAGAAGAAGTATTCCAGTACAGCAAAAAGTGTATCTGCAGAGAGCTCCGCTATTTCTGACAGTTCTCTGACAGTTCCTTCACATTTACAGCGGTTGAAACATTGTATCTATTTATTTCCGAATAAAAACATCTGTATCCTAAATGGAAACAAATAGATACAATGTTTCAACCGCTGTAAATGAACTGTCAGAACTGTCAGAAATAGCGGAGCTCTCTGCAGTGACACTTTTGCCGGCTGATTGGGAAAAATTCGATTCGTGCACCCGAAGTTGGCTAAAATTCGGATTCGATGCGAATCGAATTTTTCCCGATATTCGAAACGAATTCCACTTCGCCTGGTTCGATTCGCTCATCTCTAGTCACAAGCATCCCCACCCCTTTGTACACGTAAAGATGTGGGGTATGGAATGCCCTAGCCAAGGTTAATTGGGCACTTTCCTTCTGGGTTCGATCCAAACCCAAGTTTGGACCAAATCTGAGCTCATTCTCAACTTTACCACTTGCAAATCATTCCATGTGACATTTCTGACATATCGTAACCATCCTGATCTACAGACTCTACTCTACCATACTCTTTATCATAGCAACCAAAACTTTTTAGATAGAGTGGGAAATGGCTTATTTATAGTGGTCTGCTTGGTAAGACATTAGGAAAAGACCATCCAACAGGGACACAGACATCAGTGTAACGCAACCGGACCCAACTGCCCTTGTGTATTTCCGTTATAATACCGCTTTCCTGTCCAAACACCGTTCACGGACACCACCGCTGGCCATACGAGACTAGACAAGACCAGTCTTGAAATAAATCAGGAAATAGACTACTTTATTTTAACACAGATACAAGATATATACATTCAAGGAACAATTCCCCCTCTCTGCATAATTACACAGGGCAGGGCAAACCACATCTAGCAACAAGAGACACATCAGCAGACACCCCCCACCAAGCCAATACACAAACACATACATCCCATAATAGTTTGCTCCCAAGCAAGACACACAATAGAACAATGGGATACAACCACCTGGCATTAAACAATGAACAACCCCCACCCCACCTATACATGTCTACACAATATTATGACATATCACCCTGCACCCCTAACAGGCACAGGGTGACTTATACATAAGAGGGATATGGGGAGCTGAGACAGAGGTCTCCCCACCTCTCCAAAGTGAGCTGTGTTCCATGGGCCCCCACCCAAAGTGACTCCCATCACAATCATTAAAAATTTTTTAGTGTATTGGAGAGGGGTTAAAACTCTTGACTGGTTTTAATTACTGTCTGTGGCACCACTGGGGACATTCTCCCAAATGTTCAATCACAGAGACAGCAGTTCATGAAACAGGGCACAATCCCCCAGCATGGACATAGACAGCAATATTGTCATTTGGAGGAATAGTGCCCTATTGTTGATGTCAGTGGGAGGAATAGCTGCCCCTTTGTTGGTGTCAGGGGGAGGCATAGTACTCCATTGTTGCTCCCTGCTTCATTCCTGTCAGAGAATGAAATAATTCCCCAAGGACCAAGTAAAAGCAAGTATAGGGTCAGACTGTGAAGAGTGTAAAAAATGCCGGTATCAGTGGTCAGTTGGAGTAAAAAAAATGGCTTAGCCCCTATGGTAGGTGAAAGGAGGAATAATTTCCACGTATGTTGGTGTCAGTGGGAAAATGTGGCCCATCATTGGTGTCAGGGGGAGGAATAGTGCCCCATTGTTGGTGTCAGGGGGAGGAATAGTACCCCATTGTTGGTGTCAGTGGGATGAATAGTGCCCCATGGTTGGTGTCAGGGGGAGGAATAGTGCCCCATTGTTGGTGTCAGTGAGAGAAATTGTGCTCTATGGTTGGTGTCAGTGGAAGGAATAGTACTCCATTGTTGGTGTCAGTGGGAGAAATAGTGTCTCATCGTTGGGGTCCGTGAGTGCCTCATTGTTGGTGTCAGTAGGAGAAATAGTGCTCTATTGTTGGTGTCCGTGGGAGGGATAGTGCCTCATTGTTGGGTCAGTTGGAGAAATAGTGTTCTTTTGTTGGTGTCAGTGAAAGGAATAGTACTCCATTGTTGGTGTCAGTGGGAGGACTAGTGCCCCATCATTGATGTCCATGGGAGGGATAGTGCCTCATCATTGGTGTCAGTGGAAGAAATAGTGCTCAATTGTTGGTGACAGTGGCGGGAATAGTGCCCCCTCATTAGTGTCCATGGGAGGGATAGTGCCTCATCATTGGTGTCAGTGCATTAATAGTGCATAAAGTAACAGGTCATGGCATAGACAACTTTATTTAGACCTATGTGGCATATACTCAATTATTTGTTTATATGAATGTATACAAGTGCTTATTTTTAGCATTTTAATAATTGTACTTGCAAAACTCTGAGTACATAGTGCCCGTTGTTGTAGTCAGTGGAAGAAATAGTACCCCATCTTTGGTGCCAGTGGGAAGAATAGTGCCCCATCATTGGTGTCAGGAGGAAGAATAGTGCCCCTTCGTTGGTGTCAAAGGGAGGAATAGTGTCACATCGTTGGTGTTATTGGGAGAAATTGTGCCCCTTGGTTGCTTTCAGTGGGTGGAATAGTGCTCCATCATAGGGAGCAATCCTGCCCCAAGGGCCAATTAAAGGCAAGTTCAGGGTTGCAGTCTTGGAAACACTGTTTTAGCACGTCCCTTTTCCTTTAAAAGTGTTTTACTGATGTTTGTATCTCTGATATATATGCTGATGAATCTCTCCTTCTCAGGTGACCACAGTAAAAACCTGATAAAGGTTCTATCCCTTCCCCAATCTATCCAAAAATTATCTTGGAGTTCCACATTTACTTTAACACTTTTGAATAAGGAATCATTTAACTTATCATTTAAGACTCATAGGGATGACTGTAGGGAATAAAGTTCTCTTTCTTTCAATCCATGGACAATCTCAGCTGTCCAGTCAACAACTTGTGTTCAAGAATAAACACCTATATCATGAAATACTGTATATACAATGTCTAGCAATATAATAATCATTACAAGATTATCAAGCTTTTTATAGACAAGCATCTGCTGAGATTCATGGGCACTAGACATTGTTTTGTAGTACCTTAGCAGTTCTCTTGTTTTTTTTTCAGTGATGAGATGTTTAGGAATTGCAAGTCGGGTCGTAACTATCTTCAACTCTGCTCACGATACCAACAGTAATCTTGTTATTGATGAGTATTATGATTCAACTGGAAAGAAGCTCCCTCAAGAAAGTCATGACAGCATCTGGTAAGACACTTATAGAAGTGCACAGTCCATTGAAGAATCTAAATATGTGGAGCAGAGGCGGACTGACAACTCATGGGCCCCTGGGCAATAGGGGATCATGGGGCCCGTGTCCTTGCCCAAACTCAAAAAAACCTATGAAAAAGGTACCAGGGGCATCTCATGGGGCCCCCTACTAACCCCGGGCCCTCGGGCAGTGCCAAGTTTCCAAATGGTCAGTCCGCCCCTGATGTAGAGCCTTGTAGTGTAAATGTTGCTTCTTTTCCCTATTTTATGTGGCTTTTTCTATCATAAAA
This sequence comes from Staurois parvus, assembly GCF_062004578.1. Lineage (NCBI taxonomy): Eukaryota > Metazoa > Chordata > Amphibia > Anura > Ranidae > Staurois > Staurois parvus. The sequence goes on from NW_028317933.1 coordinate 15,468,211, forward strand.
TAATGATTTTGCTTACTCTAATTAAGTTAGACAAGAAGAGAGGGAGCATTGATCCTTGGTTACCGTGTGCTATGTATAGTGCGCTAAATCTATTGGACAGGACAAAGTCTTTTCATATGCTTCAAATGGTGGGCCCTTCATACCCCAGTCCAGGACAGGTAGCTGCATTATACACTCACCGGCCTCTTTATTAGGTACACCTGTTCAATTGCTCAGTAACACAAATTGCTAATCAGCCAATCACATGGCAGCAACTCAATGCGTTTAGGTATGTAGACGTGGTGAAGGCGGTTGCTGAAGTTCAAACCGAGCATCAGAATGGGTAAGAAAGGGGATTAAAGTGACATTGAATGTGGCATAGTTGTTGGTGCCAGACGGACTGGTCTGTCTATTTGAAAACTGCTGATCTACTGGGATTTTCACGCACAACTTCTAGAGTTTACAGAGAATGGTCCGAAAAAGAGAAAATATCCAGTGAGCGGCAGTTGTGTGGACGAAAATGCCTTGTTGATGTCAGAGGTCAGAGGAGAATGGGCAGACTGGTTTGAGATGATAGAAAGGCAACAGTAATTCAAATAACCATTTTTACAACCAAGGTATGTAGAATACCATCTCTGAATGCATAACACATTGAACCATTTAGCAGATGAGCTACACCAGCAGAAAACCACACCGGGTGCCACTTCTGTCAGCTAAGCACAGGAAATGCAGCTACAATTTGCACAGGTTTACCAAAACTAGGCAAGAAAAGATTGAAAAAATGTTGCCTGGTCTGAAGAGTCTCGATTTCAGCTGCAACATTCAGCTGGTAGGGTCAGAAGTTGGTGTAAACAACATGAAAGCATGGATCCATCCTGCCTTGTATCAACTCAACTGTTCAGGTTGGTTGTGGTGTAATGGTGCGGGGGATATTTTCTTGGCACACTTTGAGCTCCTTAGTACCAATTGAGCATCGTTTAACGCCACGGCCTACCTGAGTATTGTTGCTGCCCATGTCCATCCCTTTATGACTACAGTGTACCCATCTTCTGATGGCTCCTTCCAGCAGGATAATGCACCATGTCATAAAGTTCAAATCATCTCAAACTGGTTTCTTGAACATGACAATGAGTTCACTGTACTCCAATGGCATCCACAGTTACCAGATCTCAATCCAATAGAGCACCTTTGGGATGTGGTGGAATGGGAGATTCTCATCATGGATGTGCAGCCAACAAATCTGAAGCAACTGCGTGATTCTATCATGTCAATATGGACCAAAATCCCTGAGGAATATTTCCAACACCTTGTTGAATCTATGAAGAATTAAGGCTGTTCTGAAGGCTAAACGTAGTTCCAACCTGGTACTAGCAAGGTGTACCTAATAAAGTGGCCAGTGGGTGTACCTAATAAAGTGGACGGTGAGTGTACCAGCTGTGTCACAGATATAGATACAGATATAAGCTGCAACTCAGGATCCAGGTCTTTTCCAGAGCTGCTGACGGTACAGATGCCAGGCAGATTTAAACAGACAGAACCTGTTAATCGGTCAATGGGTGGGAATACAAGGTTCCTTACATACTGTAGATGGTAACAGTTGTTAGTTGTGCATATATTGTAGTGGCAGAAACTATCAGGAGATGAAGAGCAATTCCAGAAACCCAACATCTCCAGATTGTAGTCATGTGCAATCTGCCATTACAAGTGAACCCACAGGTGGATTGTTACAGTAGCACAGCCTATGGACTTTTTCTCTTTCAAAATGCCTGGTTTTGTAACAGCCAGTTTTGCGATCTAGACACTTCTGCTACACAACCAGGTCTGTGACTTCACTTATCTCTACTGCAGTGAAGTGCAAAGCAACTTGTTATCAACCTGTCCCCAGCCCGTGATGGGTCAGTGTAGGAAAAGTGGTACACTGATAAGGGCACCCTTTAAAGTGACCTTATCACATCAATCAAAAAAAAAGATCTCAAGCAAACACATGGCTGTAAAGAAGAAACTCAATGCTTACTTTTTCCACTTCCCACGGTGCTAAACTACGCTTCATTGCTGAGAAATGGTCCTTAAGGAAACTGACACTTCCTGGAGTGTTGACCTCTTGGGTTCTCCCTGGAAGCTTTCACTTATATCTCCAGCTCACCTTCCCTTCACTACTGTCTCCTTTAATAAGTGGAGGTTATCAGGGGAAACCAGTAAGAGCTGTGGAACACTCAGGATATCGACACTCCCAGAAGTGTCAGTTTTCCTGCAGACCATTTCTCAGCAACAGTGCAGAGTTTAGCAGCACAGTCAATGAGAAAGGCAAATATTATGCGGCTTATCTAAAGGTATAGTATGTGCTTCCCTGTGATCTTTGACAAGGTCTTGTTAACCTCTTCACGCCGACAGTATGCAAATATGCGGCCATTCGGCGGCTGGGCCTTGACGCCGAGTGGCCGCATATTTGTATACCATTTGTAAATAAACATGCGCGCTCCCACTCAGAGGCGGACTGACAACTCATGGGGCCCCCAGGCAATAGGGGATCATGGGGCCCCTGTGTCCTTGCCCACACTCAAAGCACACCCAAAAAAGCCTATAAAAGGTACCAGGGGCAGTTCATGGCTCCCCCTACTGACCCCAAGCCCTCAGGCAGTGCCCGAGTGCTCAAATGGTCAGTCCGCTCCTGCTCCCAGTACATGTCCATGTCCATATGAAAATTCCCTGTCTCTCCTTGCGATCGGGACCTTTCCGATCATGTGACTGCTGTCATATGACCCTAAACTCCGCCCCACCTCCCGGCATCAGAAACCCTTTAAAGGGCGTGAAGAGGTTAAGTATGTTCAAACTGTTGATCAACAGCACTATGTGAAGTTATAGAGATCAGAGTGCTGCCCCTCTCTACTAGTTTTGCTTTGCATTGGAATAAGACATTCAGAAGGACAGATTCAGGCGCTTACGTTATTTACATATAAAAATTAATCTAATTATTTTGGTTGGTAGCTTTATGTGAAAATACATACATTTGATTTGTAATCTACCTGGTGTTCAGTTTTTAAATTTCTTGCAGTTGTTAACAAATATTAATATATTACAAAACCAAACAATAGGGTGGTCTAATAATATTACAGCATCCACGAAGCGAGATTGTGTTCTGTGGTAACAAATTAGTGATATAAAGGTCAAAAGCAAAAAAAACAGCATTGAATGTTATTTAACCCCTTCGCACCAGGGCTTTAAGGGTTTCAGAAGCCGGGAGGCGGGGCGGGGTTTAGGGTCATGTGACCGCCATGACACGCCGTCACGGCGGTCACATGATTGGGAAAGGTCCCGATCGAAAGAGGAGATTGGGACCTTTTCCGTAAGCACCGGGCATGTGTGCTGGGAGTGCGCAGGGTGCACGCTCTCAGCACATATGTTCTTTTTTAATAGAACGCAAATGTGCGGCCGCTCGGCATCTAGGCCCAGACGCCGGGAGGCCGCACATTTGCGATCAGTCGGCGTGAAGAGGTTAAAGAATTTTCAAAGGAAAAACATTTTTTTTAGTTCTGGATAGAATAGAGAGGAATTAGAACATCTGTCAGGTTGTTATTGCTACTTGTGCCCCCATTGGAGAGATTAAACCACTCTATTTGTCCTGTTTACCATTAGCACAGAGAGTGAAAGTTAAAGAAAATCCTAAATTTGGAGGTGTCCCCAGAACAGTAGCAGAGGGGAAATCTTCCAATGGGGACACTAATTCTGGTGACCCTGGTGACAACCAGGGATTCCTTCACTTTGGATTTGGGACAGGAAGTAAAGGCAAATCTCCCCAATGGATACCTCCCAATTTTCTGAGATGGGAACAAGGGACACCTATTCATGAAGTCATGTTTTTTTTTATTGTTTTTCAGTCGATCTGTATAATAAGTAAAGATTATGTCAGGTTTTTGATATTGTTATGAGTCAATGCTTTACAACTATATCGAACTGTCCTGTTTGTCGAGCACACTGGAGAGCCAGACTTCTGCTCAAGTACACAAGCCCGGAATCTTCAGTGGCCCCCTACACAATGCTCCAATCAGTAATGCTGCTCAGAAATGTGACTGCATAATGATATACTGTATACCAGTGATTTCCAAGCTGCGGTCGGGGGGGGCCAAATGTGGCCCTTTGTGTGCCATTGGGACAATTTTCTCCCTGATACAAGGCATTATTCTTCCCACTGGCACAAACAATTTGGCAATAATTCCTGCGCTTACACTAACAGTTCCTCCCATTGACACCAACGATGGGGCATTTTGCCTCCCACTTACACCAATGACGGGGCATTATTCCTCCCATTGACACCAAGGATGGGCCACTATTCTTCCCACTGACACCAACAATGGGGCACTATTCTTCCCATTGGCACAAACGATGGAGCACCAATAATTCTCCTAATACCAAAGATGGGACATTGTTTATTCACACTGATGCCTACTCCAACACCCCCCCAAAGTCTGAAGGACAGTAAACTGTCTGCTTTCTTCACAAATTTGGAGATTCCCGCTGTATACCATGACTTCACTTAGACTTTAAATAGATTCCGCAGTTCAATTTTAAGTCGTATAACTTTTGAAAAGGCAAAAGCATTTGGCCCTATACAATTGTGTTTTTAACTTAGGAACTTCCATGTGTGGTGTGAGTGCTGGATGGCAAGAAGAGATTTACCTCCAGGCCATGGAGGATGGCAAATTCTAGATCCAACTCCACAGGAGACAAGTGATGGTATGAGGAACATATATTGTAATTGTTTGTTACCACTTAAACTGGTCATGCATGGTCCCCCATCAACAAGTTCAAGGTGAATGAAAGAATCCTCCCTGCTGAACCATTGTATTTTGACAGCGGGAAAAGCATTAATCAAGTGAATATATACCAGTAGTCCTGTTCAGGAGGAGTCAATCGATAGATCAACTTCTCATCAACATGAACGGCCACACATCAATAAAATGTTCTCTAATTCCCATTGAACCAGTTGAATTTTGATCAATGTATGGCCAGCTTTACATACTAAGCATGCCTCTCAACATAAACATATTACATTCCTCCAGGTATTTACTGCTGTGGCCCTACCTCTGTGAAAGCCATAAGAGAAGGGGAGGTCCACCTGAACTATGATTCCCCATTCGTCTTTTCCATGGTGAATGCAGATTGTGTGTCATGGACATTATATGGAACAAAAAAAGAAAAGCATTTTTGTGATCCACATTTGATTGGAAATCAGATTAGCACAAAGTGTGTTGGAGCGGACGAACGAGAAGACATCACTGACAACTATAAATATGATGAAGGTAAACCCAATATCTTTGTAAATATCAGATATGCATTTTTTTTGTTATTGAGTCCTGCTCACGTCATAAAGTGATTAAATAATTACATAAACCCACAAATCAGTTTAAAGCTGAACTTCAGCTAGTTAAGGTGGAACTTTACTTCACGAATTGACTTGGGGTCCATAGCTCTGCTCCCCTCCTCAATTATAACAGCCATCATTTTTTGGTGGGGGGGGGCTATTTTTGGCCCACCATTCTGGCCTAGGCTAGAATGACATGTCAGGTTTCAGCAGCCCCCTGGGATAATCTTGTTATGCATCTCAGGAGGCCATTCACAGAGCCACTGGGGAGGGCAGAGCCCCACGTGTCATTGGGGCCAGGATGCCTGAACCCAAGAAAGGCAGCAAGCTGAACCGGAATAAGATGGCATTGTGGGACATCACTTGTCACCCCTGAACAGTAGATCACTGCAGGACAATGCTGGGCAGGCGAGTATGTTTTTTTTAAAGAGAACTTAGCATACCAGGTAATAGGGGATGGATGGAGCAGAGGCAGTAAGGTTCCTCTTACATACAAAGGTGAAAAACATATTGGCGTTTTTTTAACTGCCAAATAAGTTGTATTTCTGTTCATCCAGTCGCAAGATCTTCACAGCATTACTAAATAGTACAGCCCTTCCTGACAGGACAGGAGGCCTGATCTTTCTCCCGCAGTTCAGTAACACAGGCAGGTGTAGCCCTATTTTACATCCTGTACAGGGTTTATCCTTTACAGCAGTGGTCTCAAAACTGTGGCCTGTGGGCCAAATGTGGCCATATCTATGCAGCGAGTCGGCAAGAAGAGCACAGTTGAGAACACACCACAGCCAAAACTAGAGGAGCAGGATCGGAAAATGTGTCCGCCTGCTCCTTCCACCATCAGCTTCAGCCTGCTTCTATTCAAAAATAATCCCAAATGGCTTCAAACTCTGCCTGAATAAGTGGCTACGGGCGCTGCATCAAGCTGTCAAGGGGTTCTTTCTTACACTTGCTGAGCCAACACCTGCCAGAAAATAAAGGATGTATTTTTACTGACATAAAATTTCTCTAACTGATATTTACTGACACCTGACATTTGCTGACAGTTGTCAACCCTGATATGCAGTTGTATGAGGAATGTACACTGAGCTGCACATGCATAGTTCAGTGTACATTCCAGCACGCTTTCAATGTACCGAGATGACTGCACTCCTGCACATGCATAAAAAATGGGGCACAGTGTTTTAATGTACAGAAAAAGCTGTGGTGCCTAAGGATTTTTTTATTTCTTTAAAAAGGGGAACTGCCCTTTAGGGATGTATTCATGTTTTCAGTGTTGTGTTGGGGTAAAACTGGGGATATAAATAAGTGGTGCTTTTCAAAGGTTACACACCACACCCAGGCAATCTATTATATTACAGTACGATATTAAAAATAAAACAAGAAATTAAACTATGGTTATGCAATGATTAAGCACATGGTGCCTATACTAGTAATTGTAAATAGGCGGGCTGGTAGGTAACTTGAACACAGCATTTGAGGCTCTCCCCCCAAAAAATCACAAAGAGATTGTATTTGATCATCCTGCAACATTTCCCAATTTTGTATTTATGTTCCCATCACTATAGAAATGCAGATTCTGTAAATGTTTCCTAATCACCATAAAGTGTAATGTGTAGAAGACAAGCCTCAGATGATGCACATGTAAAGATCGGAAGCAGCTCATGTATTTAATAACTTGCATAAAAATATCTCAATCATGTAGTAGACATCTGGCTATATACCGTAACTTCTAATAATTCTGTGAATTCTTCTAATTTTTTGTGTAAGATGACATACTATGGTTTGTATTCCTAATTTAGAATATAGCCTCACATCACTGTTTTGGTCTACCAAGACATTTACTAGATGAAATGAGCATTCCATCTCTCACTGCTAGAGAGCATGTTCTTACAGTGGAGATGCTGGACGCTATGCAATGCTTAAAGCTGAAGTATCTCAATTTGTACATAGTTATCTTAGTTCAGCTTGGACCAATGTAAGTATGTATGTGCCATACCCGTGGGATCTCCATGGAAGCTGAAAAATGACTGTAGTTGGCACCACTACTACATTGATTTCAACTAGCTCCCACATGCCTGCTGCAAAGCGTTTTCTTATTGGATGAGGTGTAGAGGCAGGGCAGTGATGTCACAATCTACAACTTGTTCAATCAGAGAGCACTTTGCATTCATATATAATAACGGGTAAAAAAATGTTTAAAAACATATACACCTAAAAAAATAAAATGGAATCTAACCAAAACCATATGAGTTTTCCTTTCATGAAGCTCCTGCGTAGACAATTACCAGGCAACACATGTTATACATAGGTCAACAAGCTGCAAGTTTGATTGTCTTTTATTATTTGTTTTATTGCATAAAGATTTGTTTGTCATTTATCAAGGAACCGGTGAAGAAAGAAAAGCATACCTGAAAGCACTGAGAAGACTACAAAAGACAAACATTATGGTGCACTCTAATGGTGGTGTACACCATGACCATACCAATGGTTTCGCTGCTAATGATGTTTTCCCTGATCAAGAAACTCAGAATGGATCTCTTCATGAATATGAACGTCTAAATCGCCCAGTGCAAGATGCTCAACTGATTCTAAGGTTTAAATTGGTGGAGTCTCCACAGCTGGGACAAGCAATAAACTTAGCGTTACTAGCTGGTAACTTGCGTTCTGTTGCCAAGACCCTTAAACTGTGTTTTAGTGCACAGGCTATTAGGCACACAGGCAAACCTGGACACCAGTTGTGGAAGGAATCCATGTACATTGATCTAGAGCCCAGTGAAGGTAAGGTGTATCATTTATCTACTTAGAATATCAATTACGGTGTTCGTGAAATTTATAAAACAATGTACATTATAAGTGTCAAGTATGAAAAAATTATGTACAAATAATAGCAGCTACTACTGGGACCACACACCCAATCCTAAATCTTAAAGCTTTAAACATATACACTCACTAACCACTTTATTAGGTACATCTGTTCAGTTCTGAAATTAATAAAAGTAGGTGCTCACCAAAATGCTGCAATCGTGACAGTCATATAGAATAAATAGAAATCAACATAACATGAATAGAAAATACTGTGTCACAAGAAACGTGAAATCCAAAATCCCCAAAAGTCTATCCTAATGTGACAGTCCAACTGGTGTCTAATTCTTTCGACTCCAAACTGTGTTTTACCACCATGTATGGCTAACATGAGAACTCAATGGGAGCTATAATCGGAGCAAAAGTAGAGTTCTTTTCTTTTTTGGGTCACTTGACAGCACGTTTTGAATGCACATGGTATTTACACCCCTTTTTTGGAGTTGGTTGCACTGCGCTTATTAATGCTTTATTTGCATTCCTCAAGATAGTGAGGTATTTTTGACTGGATATGGTGATGTATGGGGTTTTTCCATTAGCGGCTCACATTGAAGCCTGTGGATGAGTGTACCCGTGTTACATATCTGTAGCAAGATAGATCATTACCTATTGATTCCTTTCCTGGGATAAATTTATCTCTTCAGTAGAGAGTGTGTGCATCTTACCTGATAGGCATATGATCAAACTGCAATTGTTTTGGCCACAACTTAATCCAAAAATGGTAAGTAATCTAACTTGACATGGTGCTGGCAACCATGTAGATGCAAGGGTTGGGTTCACTGGTTAATAATTGTAATTAATTCATTTAGGAGATTGTAGCACAGTGCTTTGCAGTCTATAAGGTTTTGAATTAATGCCGTTCAGTACATGCATTTTTTATAAAAAGCCTAATAAAGGTAAAATTTATATTTATCAATTGGCTAAATTGGTGCGTAGGAACATGCATCCTCGTCCAGTATAGACTTGTTGATTGCCAAATATGATGATTTATAATTAGAGCTTGCTAAAAAAAAATAAAATGCGAACTCACCAGATCAACTTGGCCAACAAAGTAGCCAGCAATTTTGTAAACACAGATCCTGTATGCCTTAGGTATGATGCACAGTCATGCAGAATCTTAGCTAATCTTAGCTTCCTGAGGACGTGCTACACACGAAATGCATTGAGGCTTGAGCCGCACACACTCCTGGTTCCTCTGACATCACTTCCAGGCATTGGAACGCACACCGAGTGAGCTGTTTGGGTTGGTGCTCCCTGTCGCACCTAAAATATGTGAGTGGAATATATATATTTTTACACATTTTAAATAAAGAATTTGCTGCACTATGATTATTTTTCTTGGCCTTTTTCTGAGACATGGAGAAGGTGGTTAATATCTTGTGATTGGATGAGGTTGAAGGATTCTGCAGGATTGTGCATCATACCTAAGGCATACAGGATCTGTGGTTACAGGTTTGCTGGCTACTTTGTTGGCCAAGTTGATTTGGTGAGTTCCCATTTTAGCCATGCGCAGTGGTGGAACAGTTTAGAGTCGAAAGAATTAGACATCAGTTAGACTGTCACATTAGAATAGACTTTTTGGGATCTTGGATTTCACGTTTCTTGTGACACAGTATTTTCTATTCATGTTATGTTGATTTCTATTTATTCTATATGACTGTCACATTTACACTATATTGGTGAGCGCCTACTTTTATTAATTGCACATTTATGTAAAGTGTTGTTTCATTTAAAAGGGCAGCTGCTTTTATTTGTTTTTATATATTTTTTTTATTGTTTTGCCTATAATTTTGTTGGGTTTGGCGCTGCTTCATATTTTAATTAGAACACCTGTTCAATTGCTTTGTAATAAAAATTGCTAATCAGCCAATCACATGGCAGCAACTCAATGCATTTAGGCATGTAGACATGGTGAAGGAGACTTGCTGAAGTTCAAACCAAGCATCAGAATGGGGAAGAAAGGGGATTTAGTTGACTTTGAACGTGGCATGGTTGTTGGTGCCAGGCGGGCTGGTCTGAGTATTCCAATAACTGCTGATCTACTGGGATTTTCACACACAACCATCTCTAGGGTTTACAGAGAAGAGTCTGAAAAAGAGAAAATATCCAGTGAGTGGCATTTGTGTGAACAAAAATGCCTTAATGATGTCAGAGGTCAGAAGAGAATGGGCAGGCTGGTTGCAAATAGTAGGGTCAGAATTTGGCGTAAACAACATGAAAGCATGGATCTATCCTGCCTTGTATCAACAGTTCAAGCTGGTGGTGGTGGTGGTGGTGTAATTGGGTGGGGGATATTTTCTTGACACTAGCAAGGTAAACTAATAAAGTGGCCAGTGAGTGTATAAGAACTGTAATGCCTGATGATGGATTTGTAATATTGTCTGGCAAGTCAGTTTAATCTCAACTTGATGACCTTGCTTTTAAAATCTGTCATAAGCAATGTCAGGTCCCTGTGCCCAGCCAGTGACAGGACAGTGAAGGAGCAGGAAGAGACTGATGGGTCATCATTCTCTTCTTTCCTTCTGTTAGCACATGTGTATGATTGACCAAAAATACTGACCTTTCCCTGTCAGAGTTCCACTATACAGGAAATTTCAAGAGTACTTTCATTAGTTGCTCAACCCTAGCTTTAGCTTTGTTTTTTTCATACTTACCTTTTTCAGATGTGTTAATGCCAATAACATGATGCATTGGATCCTTCTCCTCTTTGCCTCTTCTTCATCTCCAAGCAGTCCTTCGATGTTTCAAAGAGTGGTGCTGAAGTGATAACATTATGTCAGGCTTACCCCTAAAATCAGTGATCAGGCACTATAGCTGGCTTCTGTGTTCTTCACCTATAGCAGCCCCCTTTCCCATAAGGCAAGCAGACCAAACCGATTGCTCCTAGGTCTTATACACAGTGCTATAGTACCTGGCCACCATGCCGGGGAAGGCGTGAACTGAGCACAGTAAACAGATACTGGCAGTTGGCAGACAAGCAGAGTGGTTCATTGACAGTCCAGGTACAAGACAGGCAAGGTTCAGAGTAGTCAGCATCAAATCCATAGTCAAAAGGCAGGCAGAGTTCAGAAAATAGTCCAATCTAAGGTCATAAACAGCAGAACCTAAACAGCAGAACAGGGCAGACAAAGAGGGAGCTTGCAGCATGTGTTAAACACAATGTCACAAGCATGACACTGAGGGTTTAGCTGGCTTAAATTAGGTTTGGTCCTGAGACTGGCCACATCAATCATCCTGCAGGTGAACACGCAGACAGGGAGAATGCAGCTCAGCCAAAATCAGGATGCTGGAATCAGAATAGCAGCTAACAGGGAGCAGGAGCAGCTAACATGGAACAGGAGTGCTACATGCTCCTGACATGTCAGCATTGCTCTCTGCATCAATACATTGTGAATGAAAGACATAGTGGTGATGACCCCATCAGGGTAGGTTCCTTGAGCGCTGCATTGCCAGTATCTCCTCAGGCCATTGAGTAAAGTTGAGCAGGGGCGGACTGACAACTCATGGGGCCCCGGAAAATAGGGGATCATGGGACCCCTTTGTCCTCGCCCACACTCAAACCACACCCAAAAAAGCTTATAAAAGGTACCAAGGGCATCTTATGGGGCCCCTTACTGACCCCGGGCCCTCGGGCAGTGCCCGAGTTTCCGAATGGTCATTCTGCCCCTGAAGTTGAGTGAAGTTGGACACTATTTATCCTGGTAGACTGAGGACATACTGTTGGGGACAGCTCCAAATTGAAGGTGAGTTTTGCCTCCTTAAGCTTTTTTTTCTTTTTTGTAGACTGGCTGGAGGCCCATTTTATTTTTAAAAAAGATTTGGGCTTTAATTATTTTAATGACTACATAAATTATGTTTTGATATAAGACTGTAGTTTAGCTTTTAATTAGTAAAAAGTAAAAGAACATCTTGACCATAAAAAAAAAAAAACACAAATCAGGTAACAACTTAGACTATGCCATAGTTGCAATGCATACAAAGAACTATTTTAAAACACACACAATACACATTGGTACCCATAGCCAAATAAAGAACTGCTGGGATATTAGGCTGTGAATTGATTTAAATATAAATGTACAGGTAAGAGCAATATATACTGTATATATAGTAAACAAATGAACATATGAATAACTAAGTCTTTACCAACTGTCCCGGCAGAGAAATGGATCTTTTTACAAATCCCATATTCACAATATGGAAAGTATCTTGATGACAACAACTTGGTAAGAGTGACAGCTGTTGGTGAGCAGAATGTGACCTGGGAGAAACTTCTCGTGAAGAAAGACATCAACCTGGCTGTTCCACAAATCATGATAAATGTAAGATTAATCTATATATTTAGACACTAAAAAATAACTGTAACTTTTACTATAATGTCCTTATTTATCCTTAACACTAAATTACCTTCTTAGTGGCATAGAGGCTGTACGTGTAGATAAACCAAACCTTACCTTCTGCAACCTGCCCAGAAACAAAGCAGTGTAAATATCCTGTTTGGCACCCAATGACCTTTGAAATTGTCACATATGTATTGGGACCACTTATAAAATAATGTCCTTTCTGTATGCATGTGCCAAGCTAGAGGCCATAGATGGCCATTATCCTATATAGATAGACCTGCTGCATGGAACCCACTGAGTGGGTCACATATGTATTGGGACCACTTATAAAATAATGTCCTTTCTGTATGCATTTGCCAAGCTAGAGGCCATAGATGGCTATTATCCTATATAGATAGACCTGCTGCATGGAACCCACTGAGTAGCCAGACACCTCTCAACCCATTGCTGTTTGTGGTTAATCTGTTTGCAGAGTCAGTAGTGATCCTTTTGACCACTCTTTATTAACAATTTACTAATATTACTTGGTCAGCTGTATATTCATCAGAAAGAATGGTGTAGTCTACTAAATTGCAAATGAAGCAGATTTTTCCATAATTTTGCTCCTTTATACCACTTAATCCTTTATTTAAAAAAAAACACAACTATTCATATCAGTCTTCAAAATGAGTTAAAGGGCTAGGTTCACGTTTTCCAGAAAGTATCCTATGCAGTCAAGGGGCCCCAGTAGATATCTAAAACTATGGAACTTTTTTTAAAGCATTCGTCAATTTTACTGTCATACCCCCTGGAAGCCTTGCCAAAAACCTTTCAGTTAGCAGTCCCCACGTCCTGCCTTGTTGCTAGAATGTGAAAACCGTTGGACGTGAATCCCAGCATTAGTGCTAACCTGAAGAGTTTAACAATACATACCAGAAAAAGGTGGAAAAGCCTTTCTGGAAAAGGTGAAGTTAGCCTTAAAAATCTAACATACCCACCACATCCATACTTACATAATTGAAGGAAAGTCAGGAGCAGCCAGAGGAAATACAACAACAGTATCCTACCAAATTATTTCATAGTATGCAGAAGGGTGTGCAGCATGGTGCAGTGGCAGAAAACACTCAGAGTCCAGGTGCAGAGTAACAGGAATATGTTGTATTGCCTGTTGGGAAGTCAACCCAACCGGGAGCACTCACTGAACGTAACAGCAATGTATCAGTAGCAGAAGGTCTCATGTGTGCCGACAGCATCTGTCTCAAGGAGCAGAATGTGACCTGACCAGTGTATACCATATGGGGGGGCTTCCATGTAGGATGGTGTGTCCCTACACTTTCTCTACTCCTCTAGAGCCTTTCCCTGATGCTATGCAGTGTCCCTGACAAACGGGAGACCTGTCACTACCCTAGTCACATCTGAAAAGAGTGCCAAGCCCAGGAGCCAGGGTCTTATAGACTCTGCCTGACCCAAGATGGCCACCAAAGTCACATGGGGTGCCAGCATCCAAACAGATAGCTGTCCCCTGTGACCCAGGAAACTATAGAGAAACTAGGTTCCTCTTGACTTCCTCTCCCTCTGCAATGCTGTGCAGTTGAGTGCCACCTGCAGTGGAGAAAATAGACTGCACCTGCCTACATATGTGCTAAGGACATTTCTGAGCTTCTATAGGGCACAGGGACTGATATGGACTGCCCTACAGATCTGTAAATTACTGCTTACTATTACAATGCTTTAGAAATATTGGAAACAAATAAAATAAGACTGCTGTAATAATTACTTTTTATTACATGCAGTTTCTGGGATCTCCTGTAGTGAACAAACCATGCAAGGTGCGTATGATGTTCTCCAATCCCCTCAAAGAAGATGTAAAGGACTGTCTCCTGGTGATCGAGGGCAGTGGTCTGATGAAGACTCAGCTTAAATTACTGTAAGTGACTGCACAAACATCATCTTCACTGGGAAACTGGCTGTAGAATGTGTGTGATACCAGATAAAAGGAAAGTACCATTATAGATCAAACTATTGATAATTATGATGGTCAAACTTCTTTGTGTGACAGTTTAGCCTGGAAAAGTGTTATGAATTATCAGATACAGTAAGCACATTAGTGGCACCACTATGTCTTTCTTGGTACATCAGCATCTCCACTGTTGACTTCTAGTGAGCAATGGTCATCATGGAGTAGTGCTCATGTTGTACCATTGGTTCCAGTAACTGCCCCCCGCCACACCCATTACCTGCTCTGTACGCCATACATTTCCCCTTCTTGCCCAGGCTCTCCTGTGTGCCCCCACCCTGCAGTGCTGCCGGATTCTCTCCTCTCCTTCCCACTGGAAGCTGCAAGCACACAATAGGATCCTTCAGGATGGAGATTGGGGGAGGGGTTCAGTAAATATGTCACATTTACCAACCCCTTCCTTTCATGAATGAACACAATGAGTGATCAGTACTGATCATTGTGTTCATTCATAACTAAAGAATACTAAACTGTGTCTTTTGGGGGAAGGGGCTGTCAGTTTGGTTGTATAGGACCCTGTGGTTTATAACAGCAGCCCGGTGGCATACAGTATATGTACAGAAATAGATTCTTGTTGTTTATTTGTAAATATTGTTGTATCATTTACATACGCTGACTTTCTTTTTTTTATCAGTGTGGGTACCATGAAGAGTAAGGAAACATCAATTGTGGAATTTGACTTGGTTCCGTGCAAGCCTGGCCTCAAACAGCTTCAAGCCAACTTCAGCAGCAGCAAGTTCCAGGTCCTGAAAGGCTACAAGACTGTCATAGTCAACCCTTGATCTGCTCAGCCTCAGTTTTAGGAATTATACAGGACTTGTTTGGTGGGGTTGGGTGGAGTGGGAAATTTGTAAAGCCCTCTAGATCTTTGAGATACATTGATAGGAATGTATTATATGACAAGTATGGTACATGAACCACAGTATGGAATGGGATTTGTATATAAGACAATGAGTTTCTTCTTGTGTTTCATATGATTAAAAAGCAAGCACTAGATGTAAAATTATCCTGTTAACTGCTGATACAATATGGTAAACATGAGTAGAGAAAGTAAGACAAATGTTCCTCTCAGTCGGCTTCCAGTTAAAGGCATCTTCAAAGCCAAACTGAACTTTCAGTTTAAGTCAGCTAAATGCATTCCAGGCAGGGGCGGACTGACCATTTGCAAACTCGGGCACTGCCAGAGGGCCCTGGGTCAGTAGGGGGCCCCATGAGATGCCCCGAGTACCTTTTTCATAGACTTTTTTGAGTTTGGGCAAGGACACAGGAGCCCCATGATCTCCTATTGCCCGGGGGCCCCATGAGTTGTCAGTCCGCCCCTGATTTCAGGTGAATCAAAACAAAAGGCATGCAAAGTTTTACAGTTTGTTTCATTTGTAAAGCAGCCAATAGCCTGTGTAAAACAAGAATGTCTGTCCCCTGCAAGCTTGATCTCTATGCGGAAGCAGTGGTCCCTCTGCAGACACACCAAACACACCCCCTGCTGAGTCACAGCTCTTCAGTCAGCAAAGCTCATGTTCCCTTCCAATTGGAGAGCTCTAGATCTGATTCAGCAGGGGGGGGGGTCATGTTTGACCTCTGCAGAGAGACCAGTGCAGATTAATGTTTTCTTACACAGTTCTGATTTGATATACATAAGGATTCCAAGCACAAAAAAATAAAGAACTGGGACGTTATACAACTCATGAAATGCATCACTAGTGTATTTTACACTCATTCAACCTGAAAGTACATGTGTTTTTTTTCAGCATATTCAGGCATTGTTGGCCTATAGACTTCAATAGAAGTGCCTGTAAATATGCAACACGCATGTATTCATACATGAAGAACTGACCCCCCCCCCTACACACACACACACACACACACACACACGCAGACACACACCTTGCCCAGCCCAGGAAACAAATGTCTGAAGCTTGATACATGAGCAAAAATGCTTGCACAAAATTTCTAAAACTCCTGTAAATCTCTTGAAGAAAATGCATTAAATAATTGATACTGCAGGCAAACATTGCAGATGGTTTGTAAATATAATGATGAGTTGCATGATTTTCTAGTATTCTAAGAAATAAAATAATTCTATTTATTTGTGTTTTTCTTTATCGGGAATCAAACAGTATAAGGTTCCCAAATGATGAGAATTCTGTGTTGAATTAGCAGTCCCAAAAAGTGTGAAGAAGCCCTGTCCCCAAAGACAACATCGGTTTGGGAACATGGTGCGTTATTTAGTGGCCACTTCATAAACATGTTTGGTTATTGCATTTTTTATGCTTTTATTGACTCAGAAGAATGGAAGAAAACATATAGGGCCTATTTAGATTGCTGTGATAAATTGCATTAATGCACATGCATTAAATTTGACCCTGTCACCTAACTTAATTCCCCAAGAAGAGCTGTCCATGTAAATGGAATTCTTACCTCTACTGCCACACATGCCACCAAAAGTGGCTCCAATGATGGGGAATCAGATAAAGTTTCTTTATCAGTTTCTTCCACTGATCCCTATCCCTGAGAATTGCAGAGGACATAGGAGATCAGCGTTCCTGGAGGTATCAAAAGAAACTTCATCAGACAGTTTCTCTTCAGTGGAGCGGTGTTCAGTGGCACAGCTGGGTCGGGTCACTTTAACACGCAGTCAGGGGCAGACTGACAACTCATGGGGCCCCTGGGCAATAGGAAATCATAGGGCCCCTGTGTCTTCGCCCACACTCAAACCACACCCAAAAAAGCCTATGAAAGGTACCAGGGACATCTCATGGGGCCCCCTACTGACCCCGAGCCCTAGGGCAGTGCCTGAATGGTTAGTCCGCCCCTACACGCAGTATTTAATTTTAAAGAGGAACTTTACTCCCCCCATCCTAGAAAGCAAACTCACCTGCCAAGAAGATCAAGCATTGTCATGCTGTGATCTGTTGATCAAGCTTCACAGCTTGTGTCCCATCTTGGTGCACTTTGTCATCAGGAACCTGGTTGCCACTTCCAGGTTCAGGCAATCAAGCCTGAAGGATGTGCGGCAGTTTCACCCGCCCACAGCTCTGTGAAAGGACTCCTGCAGCCTCCTGGGATATGTGAAGGGGATATCCCAGGAGGCTGCAGGTGAAGGACATATCATTCTCACCTAGGGAAGAACGGCAGAAATCAAAAAGGTAAAACAAACAAACAAAAAAAATTAAAAAAATGGCAAAGCTAAGACATGCATACCAACTCTACTTTTGTGCCTATTGTCTTTTCTCTAGTTTTCATGAATCAGTGGGGTTTATTTACTAAAACTGGTTCACTCAGAATCTCGTGCACTACTTCAATGGAAACCAATCAGCTTCCAGGTTTTATTGCTAAAGCCTAATTGAACAAGCTGAGGTTATAAGCTGATTGGCCACCATACACAGCTGCACCAGATTCTGAGAACCAGCGTTAGTAAATCTCCTCCAGTGAATCAGCACCCACATTTTAATGAATCATATATGTAATACACATTTCTTTCATATATAATATACATAATCAGCAATATCCATTACACAGTCCCACTTGTTAATGTGTTTTTTGTTATATGACTCCAATTGGTAAAATGTTTTATTTATTTATTATAGTTACTTATATGGCGCTGTCAGTTTATGCAGCACTTTACATATATTGTACATTCACATCATCAATGTGAAGGTTACTTGATTCATGCAAAGCATCCTAAACAAAAAAAATATAGTCACATCATACACTTTAATTTTATAACATCAGCATTGTAACAGCAATACAAACAATAGTTATTTTTGGCACTTACTGGAAAAACTAGCCATCTTTTTCCAATACGTTCTGAATTCCCTTCATGCATTGCAGCTTATCTTCTGCTCATTCCTTTGAATTATCTTTGACTTCTAAGGACTACATATCCCATGGTACATTGCTGCCTGTAAAGTAGTGATTCCTGTACTGACTCCGCCTCCTGAAACCCCTCCTTTCAGCATCTTTGTAGTTCAGAAGACAGGCTCTGTGAAATATGTGACACAGTAGTGCCTGCTCACATAGAATACATGTCACAGAATTCAAGGAAGGAAATGTGTGGGGATCTTCACAAAGTAATAATAAATATTCTTTTCCAAATGCTACAAGGATGACAAAACATATCCTGACATGCCAGAGATATCCTAAAGGCATTAAAGAATACTTTATATGAAATGATGAGGAGCAATATGAAAGTGCAAGTAGCTTTTCCCTCCAGAGTTCACATTCCAGAAAAACCCTCTCTGCTGCTTCTGGATAATCACCAAGTGGTTCTACACCAGCAGCATTTTCAAGTAAGGAAGTGTTGAAAACCACTGCCTCCCAAAAATACACAGCCAGACATAGTCACAGAAACAACTCTACAAAGGGAAATTGTAATAGTCAATCCCATTTTAATTCTAAGGTTTCTACATTTTAAACTGTTTGATTCATATTTTAACTATATATACACAATCTGTTTTACTTAGTTTACTTTTACTTAAAAAGAATTTCCAGAGCACTATGGTTTAGCTAAAGAGAGAACACAGCTGTCAGGAGCGTGAAGTGTTCCGGCTTCATCATATCTGCTGGTTATATCATATCATCCTGGTTTTGGCTATGATGCACTCTCCCTGTCTTTATGTCCTCCTGCAAGGTGATTGATATAGCCAGTCTCTGGGTGGAGACCAAACCTGATTTAAGCCAGCCAATCCTGTAGTCTCATGCTTGTGATAGCATTTGTAATGTGTGCTAAAGCAACCTGTTTGTCTGCCCTGCTGCTTGAATTTTCCTGTGTATGACCTCGGATTGGATATCAACTATTCTCTGAAGTCTGCCTGCCTTTTGATTCTGATTGGACCTGACTACTACCTTGCGTTCCTTGTACCTGCACTGTCATTGAACCACTCTGCCTGTCTGCCGACCACAAGTGCCTGTTTGCTGTGCTCAGTTCATTCCTGCCTTCATGGTAGCCAGGCACAGTAGCAAGTTCTGGGGGCAACCAAGAACTGGTAGGCCTACTTGCCTTATGGGAAAGGGGGCTGCTATAGGTGAAGAACACAGAAGCCTGCTATAGTGTCTGGCCACCTGCGTTAGCGGTAAGCGTAACAACAGCAAACGAAGCTTCCTTTTAGACACAGTCTCTCATTTAAAACTGTGGACTGCACTTCCTCTGACTCATTCACTTGTGTATGAAAATTTCATTTAGAACTGTACCTCTGTAAAAATAAACAGACTTTCTATAACACATAGTAAGACAATGACAGACAGGAGAAAACAAAATAGAAATGGAGCCAAGACCCCGTTGGCTGAAAAGAGGACTACACAGTATTCATATGCAGTGTATAATATATACTTGACTAAACAGGAATATTTTTTAAGGAATTTATTTTTTATTAATCATGACTACAATAAAAAAGAAAGACATTCAATATAATATATAAATAGAAAATCTGCAAAAGTTTCATTTAACTCCTGATACTTGCAGCTAACTCATTTTATTCCAACAGCGCTTTTCTGCACATACAATAAGTTTGGGGACAACTGGCCATCACCCCTATGTATTTCAGCTTGTTGGACATCTTAGTTATAAACAAATTAATAAATTCTGGTGTTCCCAGTAAAGGTTACTGTAATACTACAGCATAGTATACAAGGACATTTTAGAGAATTGTGCATGTCCAACAATTTTGAGAAGGCCCTTTTCTGTTCCAGCATGATTGTGCCCCTGTTCCATGAAGACATGGTGTGATGACTATAGTGTGGAGGAACTTGAGTGGCCTACACAGAGCCCTTATCTTGTATGACTGATCACCTTGGCGTGATTGGAAAGTCTTCTGGTCCAACATCAGTACCTGACTTCACAAATGCTCTTTGGCCGAACGGACACAATCCCACAGATGTACTTCAAAATTTTGTAGAAAGCCTTCCCAGAAGATTAGAGACTGTTACAGCTCATGGCTTTGAAATGTGATATGCAAAAAACTCATATAGATGTTACAGTCTGCTATTTACAAACATTTGGCCATATAGTGTAGATCCCAGTTTTTGCCAGGCACCACCTACACTGAAGATGGCTGTGACCAGTATGACGTATCTGACACTTTGGAAAACACCTCTGCATACGTGTTGTCTGTCTGTCCTAACTGAACTATGCTTTTGCATCTTATCTTCCTTATGCACATTGCAAAAGTATGACCTAGCTCTATCAGTGGGAGTTTCTCTTTACTACTTGGTAGTCGCTCTGCTGGAGTAACTGAATTTCTATGAATGTTATCAGCTTAATCCAGGCTACAGTGTTTTCATTAGACATCTTATACCTTTAACATCATACAATACCATAAAAGAAGCAGTATCATATGGACTTATTTTTTGCACTGATCAATGGAGATATATAGAAATAGAAACAGATGTTTGTGATGTAATTTAAATTAAAGTACAGTGGTACCTCAGTTTACGAATTTAATGCATTTCCAGGAAATTTTTTATTGCGAAAAATTCGTAAACTGAAATGTGGTTTCCCATAGGAATGCATTAAGAACCAATTAATCCGTTCCGGAGGTCAGAAAACAGTTAAAAAAAAAGTATTTTATCCGTTCAAAACTCTTTATAAAGTGCACTTTAAAGGCATACATACTGTACAGGGACATGATTAAAACATTTCCAGAATGGCTCCAAAACTCGATGCAAAAACCGCATCAAACCCTCCACACTCAACGTCACATGCTACCCACAGACTCCAGCGGCGCTATAAACCTCCCAGGCGCAATGCATCCTGGGGAAACTTGCTTCGTATTGCAAAAACAATTTGTAAACCGAGACATTATTTTGAATGGATTATCATTTGTAAACCAAAAATTACGTTAACCGAGGCATTTGTAAAACCGAGGTACCACTGTATAACTAAAGGTAAAACATTTATTTGTAGTTTTGTTTAGAGTAGAGAGCAACTGGAGCACCTGTCAGGTTTTTATTGCTGTCTGTGACCCCATTAGGGAGATTCACCCTCTTTATTTGTCCTGTTTACCATTATTATCAAAAGTGAAAGTAAAAAAAAAATCAGATTTTGGGTTGTTCCCAGAAAAGTAAAAGAAGTGAATTTTTCCAATGGGGACACTAGTTCTGTTGACCTGGGGGTCCACAAGGAATTCCCTTAATTTGCAGAGATTTTCTCACTTCCTGTTTTGACTATGGGATAGGAAGTGAATGTAAATCTCCCCAATGGGACACAGCTGGCAAAAAATAAACTGACAGGAGTTATAACCCTCCCTTACTCTCTCCAAAATGAAAAAAAAATTGCCTTTAGTTCTATTTTAACCACTTGCCTACCAGGCACTTATACCCCCTTCCTTACCAGGCCAATTTTCAGCTTTCAGCGCTGCCGCACTTTGATTGACAATTGCGCGGTCATGCAACATTGTACCCATATGAAATTTTGATCATTTTTTTCTCACAAATAGAGCTTTCTTTTGGTGGTATTTAATCGCCACTGGGCGCTTTACTTTTTGCGCTATAAATTAAAAAAAAGTGCAAAAAATTTGAAAAAAAAAAAAAGTTTATTTGTTTCTTTTATAAAATTTTTCAAACAGGTATTTTTTCTCCTTCACTGATTTGCGTTGATGAGGCGGCACTGATGGGCACTGATAGGCGGCACTGATGGGCACTGATAGGTGGCACTGATGGGCACTGATAGGCGGCACTGATGGGCACTGATAGGCAGTACTAATGAGGTGGCACGGATAGGCGGCACTGATAGACAGCACTAATTAGGGGTCACGGATAGGCGGCACTGATATGCAGCACTGATAGGCGGCACTGATAGGTGACACTGATGATGGGTACTGATAGACGGCACTGACTGGCATCACTTCTGGGCACTGACTGGCGGCACTGACTGGCACAACCCCTGGGCACTGACTGGTGGCACTGACTGGCAGCACTGCTGGGCTGCACTGGTGGGTGGCACTGGTGGGCAGCACTGGTGGGTGGGCACAGGTGGGTGGCACTGGTGGGCACAGGTGGGTGGCACTGGTGGGTGGGCACAGGTGGGTGGCACTGCTGGGCACATGTAGGTGGCACTTCTGGGCACAGGTAGGTGGCACTGCAGAGTGACACAGGTGGGGGCACTGCTGGGCACAGGTGGGGGCACTGCTGGGAAAGGGTGGGCGGGGCTAGTGGGCGCACTGCTGGGCAGAACTTGCGGGTGTCACTGCTGGGCACCGATCATCAGGGCACTGATCATCAGTGCCCTGATGATCGGTGCCGATCCCCGCTCTGACAACTGCCGGTTCTCGGCAGTACTTTCCTCACGATCTGACAGCGTGAGGAAAGTGCAGCCGAGAACCGGCACTTGCATTTTCCTGTGATCAGCGTGTCATTGGACACCGCTGATCACGTGGTAAAAGGCCGGTGGGATCGGCCTTTCACCACATCACGTGATCAGCTGTGTCCGTAGGACACAGCGATCACGGAGATCGCCGGGTGCGCGCCCCCTGGGGCGCGCAGGAGAGCGCGTTCTGGGAGGACGTCATATGACGTCCACTCAGAACTGGCCGGCCGCGGTGAAGCCGTCATTCGGCTATGCGCGGTCGGCAAGAAGTTAATGTAAACCTTGCATGAAAAATCCCTTCACAGTGCTGGGGCGCATTCCTGTGGGATATCATGCACTCAGCATTCCCTTGAGGCAGCGATGATGCACAGGGACATCACAGTAATCCATAGATACTGGAACTTTTACAGTCAAAACTACTTGAAAGGTTTAAAGAGGAACTAAATCCATTGATTTTAATGTTTGCCAAAAGAGTTCCATACAAGTCATGCCTTGAATAAAAACTGGCACAATTGCTTGTACGCTTAACTGAACTGTCAAGTCATCAATTGGCTGGAGTCATAAATGATCACGTGCAGCACCATGGCACCTGCAGATCAGAACAGAATATGATGGCCGTTTTCTTGGCTGTAAGGGTTTAATTTCACTTGAAGTAGCATGATTTCAAAGTCGCATATCAGTGCAACTTGGCAGATATCTTCATGCACAGATGTCTATGCATGTCACACCTGAAATCGCAAAGAATAGTGCAGAAGTCACATCAATTTGAATGGATCCATTGGTGACAATTGCAACTTGTCATGCAATTTGAAACTGTCAAATCGCATGACAAGTTGCTCCAGTGTAACCCAGGGCTAAGGCGTACACCATACGTGCAGAAAACTGATGGGAACTGACACGCAGATATCACTTGCAGAGAGAGCAGTTTACATCGGTTTTCATGCATGTTTCAATGAGTTTTATACATGTTGCAGATTTCTGCGCAGAAAAAATCTGCATGTGATACTAGTATTGTGGTGTGAACAGGGCACTTAGAGAAAAATCGATTTTGTTGTGCTCTTGCAGAATGCATGCAGAAAAACTGACATCTCTGCACCATGGTATGAATGAGTCCTCAACGATTTCTACCCCAAATTCTGTAAACAAAGGTGAAAGAAAATATTCAAAAAAGGCAAGTAAAGCTTCAAGCCATTTATGAACAGTTTAGTTGCACCGCACAAAATCAATTTCAAATCAATATTAAAATGTTATCAAGTTTATAAACACCATAAAACTTTAAAAGTACAAGCGCTCCTCGGTTTACGAATATCTTGGTTAACGTAATTTTCGGTTTATAAATGAAAATCCATTGAAAATAATGCCTCGGTTTACAAATTTTTTTCGCAATACTAAGTAAGTTTCCCCAGGATGCATTGTGCCTGGGAGGTTTATAGCGCCGGCCCCGTGCCTTTAAAGTGCACTTTATAAAGAGTTTTGAACAGATAAGACTTTTTTTTACTTTTTTCTGGCCTCCGGAATGGATTCATTGGTTTTCAATGCATTCCTATGGGAAACCGTGTTTTGGTTTACAAACTTTGCACAATACGAAATGTCCCGGAGAATGCATTAAATTCATGAACAGAGGTATGCCTGTAGACCAAAACACAATTAGTAAAATCTTATGTAAGCATAAGGCCTCCTGCACATGGAGCCAACTAGTTGCTCTGCATCCCTCCTGGTGGTCGAAGACTTATGCCTAGTACACACGATAAGAATATTGAACAAATGATTGTCCTTTTTTTTTTGCATGCTAGTCTCCATATTGAAAATAAAAAGGTTACTCAACGTACAAAAAGTCTCGTACGACTGAATAGAATTTTGGAAATTATGTATTGAATTGTAATTGTATTGCATTTTTGGATGAAAACTGTACTGACTAAACAAAAATCATAGGATCTGGTATTGTAGAAGAAACATTTTCGTGCTTGTCCCTTGGATTATTGTTGCATGAACTGTCGTGATTGGC
The DNA here is from genome assembly GCF_062004578.1 of Staurois parvus. Taxonomy (NCBI): domain Eukaryota; kingdom Metazoa; phylum Chordata; class Amphibia; order Anura; family Ranidae; genus Staurois; species Staurois parvus. The sequence continues at coordinate 15,493,051 of NW_028317933.1, forward strand.
TCTCAAAAGCTGTATACTAATTATCAGATTATCATACGATCGCTCCACGTACAAAAATTTTGTTATGATTTTCTTGTTGTGTGTGTGGGCCTTAAGGCAGGCTGTTATTGGATGGGGCTGAATATTGTACTGAGTGGTACACTCGTCTAAGGCATCTATGTTTTTTTGAGTGATCAAAGTTCCTCCTGCGCTATAAATGGTGAAAAAAACAACCTTAAAGCTGCCAGCACTCTCCTGCTGATACCTGATACAGTGTAAACATAAATAAATAAATAGTGTGGCGCTCTAAAATAGATATAAAAATATATATATATAAATATAACCGTTTATAATACGTGACCAAATAAATAAGTGACCAATTCATAAAGTGAAATAATTAAAGTATATCAAAAAATATAAATAAATACCTCAAGTGATCTAAATAATATACCTAGTGTCTCCAAGTCATGTTGGTGCATAAAAGACATTCCATAAAGTGATCATATATAATTATATCCTATATAAAGTGAACAACGTGCTAAAGTGCCAAAAAAGTGTACAAAAACATATATTTCAATTCTTGAATATTCTCAAAACACTCAGTCCATCCAGTGATAACCGAATCATGCGATGTGTAGTGATGAAAAATGGAGATTTGTGCCAAACTCCTCTCCTACAGGTGGCTAAATTGCCTCCTCACCTCCTCCCGGTGACCACTAAGGGCCAGCAGGCTTGCAGGATCACCCTGGATCCTTATTCCACAAAAGACCAGCAGCTTTTCTCCTTCTTTTTTTTGTGAGACTCCTGTTTCTCTCACTCCACCAGGATATTTCTGAAGGACAATGACTCACCAGTCCAGTGAGTCAAAAAAGAGAATGCCCTCTAAGTGCAGTAGTTAATGACTCCTTTATTTTCAAAAAAGTATAGAGTGACAACACTCACATTTTCTGCCAGTCCACCCTCCTCACCGATGTGTGGGTGTACTCCATGTGCATGGGACTTCCTAGGTGTAGCAAGATGTCCTCAAACGCCGGAAATGGGTCACCGCGCACCGGAAACTGCGGACTCGCGAGTCCGCAGTTTCCGGTGCGCGGTGACGCATTTCCGGCGTTTGACGCCATCTTGCTACACCTAGGAAGTCCCATGCACATGGAGTACACCCACACATCGGTGAGGAGGGTGGACTGGCAGAAAATGTGAGTGTTGTCACTCTATACTTTTTTGAAAATAAAGGAGTCATTAACTACTGCACTTAGAGGGCATTCTCTTTTTTGACTCACTGGACTGGTGAGTCATTGTCCTTCAGAAATATCCTGGTGGAGTGAGAGAAACAGGAGTCTCACAAAAAAAAGAAGGAGAAAAGCTGCTGGTCTTTTGTGGAATAAGGATCCAGGGTGATCCTGCAAGCCTGCTGGCCCTTAGTGGTCACCGGGAGGAGGTGAGGAGGCAATTTAGCCACCTGTAGGAGAGGAGTTTGGCACAAATCTCCATTTTTCATCACTACACATCGCATGATTCGGTTATCACTGGATGGACTGAGTGTTTTGAGAATATTCAAGAATTGAAATATATGTTTTTGTACACTTTTTTGGCACTTTAGCACGTTGTTCACTTTATATAGGATATAATTATATATGATCACTTTATGGAATGTCTTTTATGCACCAACATGACTTGGAGACACTAGGTATATTATTTAGATCACTTGAGGTATTTATTTATATTTTTTGATATACTTTAATTATTTCACTTTATGAATTGGTCACTTATTTATTTGGTCACGTATTATAAACGGTTATATTTATATATATATATTTTTATATCTATTTTAGAGCGCCACACTATTTATTTATTTATGTTTTTTGAGCTGCTGCATTTTTGGAAGGGTCATGGACTTTTTCAAAAGCAAAAAAGCAGCGTTTTTGCTACAATGATGATGTTTGTCTATCATGTTCGAAGAGGACCTTGACATCTAACAGGTAGTGGGCTGTCCACGGTGTGTTGGGGGATGTCAAGACTTGCGCTAGAATTGGATTAAAGTGAGAGAGAGGTGCGCATAGTCAGCCACACTCTCTCTTCCCAGATTCCATCTTGCTCCAATGGCAGGACAAGAATCGAGACAGTTGGAGATTGGCTGGGTACAATAGTTGACCAGGGCGCCTTTTGTGTCTTGCCATGCTCTTAGCATACCACATCACTTGCGGAGACTGCCTTCATGAGCTTTGTCCTATTCCAGTAGGCTTTGTGCGCTCAATCCACCGGAATCTGTCTTCACATGCTCGGGGTAAACAAGTCCCTATCTCACCAAAGGTCAATGAACCAACGACTATTCTCAGCCTGGTTTGGCCAGCCTGTCAAAACTGTTGCCTGGGGTGTGGCCGCTGCGCATGCTACAGCTACTAGGAGCCACAATTAAGAGCTAAGTGACAGGTGGGGACCAAAGGTGGACAAGCTGCCCTGGAAGGACACAACCTACCCTAACACCAGAGGTGCTACCCCTCCCTGCACACCCCATACACCACATGCTACAATAGAGTTCAATGGAGAAGCTGCTGAAACACATGTAGTGCATTTTTGCCATGTTTTTTGCCACGTTTTGCATTTATATTCTGCCGAGCAACCAAAAAAATTTCCACTGTAACAAAAATAATTAGAAAAACCGCAAAATGCGGTAAAAGCATGCAAAAAAGGGATTCAAAAATGCAAAAAGCACTGCAAAACGAACAAAAGGCACAATGCATTGGTGAAAACCAGACCTGAATTTTACAAATCTGCAGTTATTATTAAATAGATACCTTGTCATCCTACCAGGAAGGTCCTTGTTTAGGCACTTCCTGTATTGGAATGACAACAGCCTCTTAGTTGTGCTCCTGTATTGTCACCCCATCTTATTTTCCCTCGTTGGAAACCACAGATGGTCAGTCTGACACACATTTCAAAGACATGGTCCACTGTTGTCTCCATGGGGAAGCTGGGCCAGAGCAATGACATGCTTCAGAAAAAATGAGGAAGGGTTGTAACAGCACAAACACTGCAAAGTCCTGGGAAATGGTAGTATGGGGTGATCATGGTATTCGTGGCTACTGTATGAAGAGCGTAGGATTCCGTGTGGCACTGAGGGCAAGGCTTCTAAATAAGCTGTAGCAGCTTCTGTAGATGAGAACACCCATTGTCAATATACCCGCTAGCAACATGTATATATGTTATAATTATTATGAAGCTCCTGTAGAGCCATAACCATATCCCACCTTGCAATCATGCTGTATTACCACTAAATATCTGCTCACTACTGTTACATAATTGATGTGCCAGTGCTGCAAGGTGAACCTTTTACCCCACTAATCTCCCAGAATATAATTTTTTTTTTTTCCTTTGTTTCCTTTTGTATTTTTATTACCCCCATCAACTTTTTTCACATAGCTTCTTCGATTTTCAGCTGTTCAAAAATCTTTTATGGATGTAATTTTTCATTTCATTAATTTATTTTTTTTTTTTCATTTTTTCATCATTTTTTTTCATTTTATCATTTTTCTTTCATCTTCCGTTTTCTTATTTATTACATCCTCTCTTTTTTCCATTTGGTTTCCGTTACCCCCCCATTTAACATCCATGACTTTACACTATTCACCTGACAGCAATGGTCAATCACTGATTAATTGGTTAATTGATCAATTAGACTCACGTTCCCTATATATTCACCCCTGTTCATCCACCTCCCCCTGCTTGAAAAAGGAGTGCACTTCTGCCTGCCACGGCCAGTGCATGCTCCGAAACGCGTTGCAGTGCACCCTGGGATCTGACGTCATCACGGCCACTCGCCGCTACGTTCCAGCGTGCGTTCCATCCGGCTCTGAGGGAGGACGTGCACGCCGGCCGGCCTCAACGCTGTTCCCCTCCAGCCACCACGCTGTTCCAGCCGAGAGCTGACCTCCCCACATCGCAGTAAGATGACGGCTCTTCACCCGGGTTACCACCCCACCGTTAACTATTGTTAACCACGGTTTTTAAGCTTATGATTACTTCACACATGTGAGTGTTTCTACATTTAGACTTGAATTAAAAGACTTATTGCACTTAGAGGCGCTTCTCTCCTTTTTCTCAGAGCAATGACATGCAACTGACACTGAAAGTGCATGTAGACATGAAGTGGCTAAAAGAGGCTAAAGGAGATTAGCAGCACTGAGATGCAAAACAAAGCTACAAAACAGGTGAAAGCAATACATTATGGAAATAAAAATGCATTTCAATTGCTTGTGTTACATAGTGGTTTAGCAAACTAAATTTCATTGAGTTAGAGTTTAGATCTAATTTAAAGCCCAATTTTAGTTGGGGCAAAGCCAGGGGCGGACTGACAACTCATGGGGCCCCCGGGCAATAGGGAATCATGGGGCCCCTGTGTCCTTGCCCAAACTCAAAAAAGCCCTTGAAAAAGGTACCAGGCACCTCTCGAGGGGCCCCCTACTGACCCCAGGCTCTCGGGCAGTGCCTGAGTTTCCAAATGGTCAGTCCGCCCCTGGGCAAAGCACATAAGTATTCCCCAGCAGATTTCCAAAGCAAAAAAGCAGCTCTGGTTGCTGTATGTAACAGATCTCTTGAACTGTTTCCCCCCGCAGCTGGTTCTTTTAAAAAATGAAACTCAAGACAAAACTTCCTGTGCTCAGGTGTAGTGCTTAGGGGTAGAATAGACTCTCCTCTCAGCTACTCTTGTAAATGTGGATCTTGCTGCCCTCTTAGAACTGTGGGTATCCTTTCACAAGCTACAAAACAATAAAGAAGAGGGCCCACCGACCTTATGCATTACCATAAATTAATTTTTATTAAAATGTATAAAAGCAGATGCGTATTCACAAACACATGTTGTGTACGAGGATATCAACAGATACTAATGAGACCACCTCCAAATCCACCATACAAGGATATGGGAAGACCTCTAAATGTCCATAAATTACTGATGCGTCAGACCCTCTTCTACAAAGCCATATTCATGTATGATCAGTCACCTACCCATATACCATACCATATTGTTAGCCATACCCTAAGGACCCTTCAACTCCTCTCCACCCGCCTGAAGGGAGGGAAGAAGAAAAGAGGTATCAAAATGAATTAATGGGCCGCTATGCCCTCTTCTTTATTGTTTTGTATCTTTTGAATAATACCCAGCCTCATTAAAATTCCTGTGAGCCTGAGAGCAGGGGTCTCCCTCCCCCCCCCCATGTCCCCATGGAATTATTAAGTGGCATTATTATGGAATAATGCCACTCTCTGCAGTCATTACATGATGCTGCACCATTTTGGATCTGCCAACTGCCAAAAGAAGCAGAGGGTGAATGGCACCTGTGACATCAGTGGACCAAAAATTCCAGCATATTATTCCCAACGCACATGTTCCTGTAGAAATGGCTGTGTATGTAGCCAGGTGCTGCAGTGATCATCAGCTACAACTGAAGATGATCAGAATGAAAGAATATCACCAACACAGCACGGATCTCCAAGCTGGATGGGTCTAAAGCTAATTAGCTATCACATTGTTACAGCAAAAGCAACGTTTTGGAGCCACGCAGGACACCTTCATCAGACATGTGACCACCACTTCACATGCCTGATGAAGGGGTCCTGTGAGGCTCCGAAACGTCAGTGAACCGAAAACACCTGGAAAAAACTATCATCATTTTGTTTTAGTTTGCAGAGTTGTTCCAATGGGCAGAAGAGGCAAACAAGTGTGGGGGGGGGGGGGGGTACTGAGCCAGGAGTTGGCCTTTAAGGTTAGAACTATATAACTGAAACCCAAATGCCAGCTATATAGTAATATATAGAATAATCAGCCCGACACGGCATGACCACCCAGTGAGCAACATTGCCTCCAAAAAGTGAGTTCCACACAAACGGAAGGAGAAGATTGCCTCCATGGTGTCAGTTCTTACAACGAGGTGAACATTCCAGAGACACAAGAAATACATCTTTATCTTATTTTCTTTAAACATTTGAAATAGAGAATCCCTTGTGACACACTTATGAGCACACACCCCACCAATACCTCCGTACTATGCCGGCTATACCAGGAGGAAGCTGCACTGGCTGATAACACAGTGTGAGGGATAGATAGCAATTCAGAAAAGGCTCTAAGGACTGACAGAGCATTGACAATCAGCTGAAGGACGACAGGTACCAGTGCGGAGTCCATAGGAAACATGGGGCAAGGTGAGACGGCACCTGTTACCAGGGGGGATACTGGGAAGGATACGTAACATGCTTGATGAGTGAACTGTGGATGTTAGTATGTACATATACTTATATTTGACTATAGCTTGCTTCGGTATTGTTTTGTGAGTAAATATAATACAACATGTGTGCTATACTTATAGGGCATTGATATTACTTAAAATAGAAGCAAACTCTAAGGGCCCATTTGCACTAATACGTCGCAGTACTGCGCATGTTATTTATTTATTTCAGGAACTTATATAGCACCATTAATTTACACAGCGCTTTACATATATATTGTACATTCACATCAGTCCCTAACCCTCAAGGGGCGTACAATCTAAGTACCTAACTTACATTCATATACAGTCAGGTCCATAAATATTGGGACATCGACACAATTCTAACATTTTTGGCTCTGTACACCACCACAATGGATTTGAAATGAAATGAACAAGATGTGCTTTAACATCTTTGGATCTCATCTTGAGAGTTGACAGTAACAGATTCCAAATGCAAATAGCACACTTGAAATGAACTCTGGACCTTTTATCTGCTCATTGTAATTGGGATAATGAGGGAATAACACACACCTGGCCATGGAACAGCTGAGAAGCCAATTGTCCCTTACTTTTGGTCCCTTAACAAGTGGGAGGCACATATGCAAACTGTTGTAATTCCTACACAGTTCACCTGATTTGGATGTAAATACCCCCAAATTAAAGCTGACAGTCTGCAGTTAAAGCACATCTTGTTAGTTTCATTTCAAATCCATTGTGGTGGTGTATAGAGCCAAAAATGTTAGAATTGAGTCGATGTCCCAATATTTATGGACTTGACTGTACTAGGGCCAATTTAGACAGGAGCCAATTAGCCTACCAGCATGTCTTTGGAGTGTGGGAGAAAATCCACACAGGCACAGGGAGAACATGCAAACTTGAGGCAGGTGGTGCCATGGTTGGGATTCAAACTAACGACTCTAGTACAGCCAGGCGGAAGTGCTAACCATTTAGCCACAACATGTGGTGATGCTTCATTTTACTGGTACTGCAAGGCACTAAGGCAATAAAACAACGTACCACAATGCACAAAAATGTTGCGTCTATTTTTCAGCACATTAGGATGCAGTAGCAGCCCATTCATTTCAATGAGTTGCCTTAACACATTAACACACCACGAAGAAGTAAATGGGCCCAGAATAAATGACATTTGCAAAATTACTATGTTTCATATACATTTGCCATTTTATAAATAAAATACGGTTAACATATTTTAGTATCCTTTGTTGCACATCAGCGTGGCTAATTCCCTGCATCCTCTTTGCAGCGACTTCCTATCTACACATTTTTTTTTTATTTTTTTTTTTAGTCCCATGGTGTAGTGAACAAATAATGTAGTAAATGTAGTAACCAAATGAAGTTTGTATCATTTTTTTTTTTAGAAAGATAGAGCTTTATTTTGGTGATATTTAATCACCAGTGGGTTTTTAATTTTTTTGCTATATAAATTAAAAAATACAGATAATTAAAAAAAAAAAATTTTTCTTACTTTTTGTTATAACATTTTACAAATAAATAATCTTTCTAAATAAATTCAAGACAAAATGTATTCTGCTACTTTTTTAGTAAAAAAAAAAAACAAAATCAGTATATATTTGTAGCACTACCCCCTTAGGAGTCGTTAGAGATTTGGGTCCCCCTGTAGTCCCGCATAGTCAGCAACACACATTTCCTTTACTCAGACTTGCATTCGGAGACAGTAACCAGTCCTTGAGCTTTATTAGAGGATATAGAACTTGGATTGGGTAAGGGGTGTACGGGATGCCCAATGGGAGTGTAACTGAGGACAAACTCTTTAGCAACTATGTACAAGTCTCTATATTCTCAAAGTTTCTCTTCTGGAGAGCTATCCACCATCTCCCAATGTATCTCTTCAACCCCAGATGCTCCTCAATTCAGTTGTATGGAGGAATCCCTAGACAAGGGATGCAGTATTAACTACTAGAAGGGCAATAGTCCCAGCTGTAGAGTGAGTTAGGTTTCCCACCCAAATGCTCTCTCCCCTTTCAGGCCAAGGATGCGTAGGTGTATTCACTGAGTCCTTCTCCCGTGCCGCTGTTTGGTCAGTGGCTGCTACCAGGCCTTTAAGCTTGGTTGCTCCTTCCCTGTTGCCAAATGGTCCTCTCTCAGGGGGCCAGTGAAGTCCACAGCTTCCCTCCTTTAAAGGTCCCTCTGCCCCTTTCAGTTTTGGCTCCCTCCCAGGCTCCTGTACCTCAACCTCACTTCTCCATCTTCCACCTAAACTCTCCTGCTGCTGATCAGGCTCAGTCACTGTTAAGGGTTTGCCGAGGCCCCTTGTCAAGCCTCCTGTTGGGGATTGGCCAGTATCCCTCAAAAGTGCAGATCAGCAACTCCTCAGATCCACCCACTGCCTCTAGACCTTTCCCCAAAGATCTAGAGTAGGGAGAAATTCCCGAAGGCTAGTCTGCACAGCCTCTCAGCTCCTGACCCAAATGTTACCTTCTGACTATTGCACCTGGGCTGCTACTCAGCCTTCCTAGCTAATAATCAGACTCTTAGATCCCCTTAGCTAAACTAGGAGGGGGCTACATATTATGTAGTCTTTGTTATAGAGTCTACAAACCACGGTATATATATTTGAAAATTCATCAGTCCTAATGTACTGACAGCCTATCTCATTTCTTGAGGCCGTAAAAATTCCAGGATAGTACAAATACCCCCAAATTACTTTTTCGAAAGCAGACAGTCCAAGGTATTTATTAAGAGGCATACTAGTGGTTAGGGAATATAGCTTAGTGTAGTATCACCAATAGCAGCCTCAGTTCCTATAAGCCAAGCAAGCCTAGCCTACTGGTACATGGAAGTTCTCCATTTATCTCCATGGCCTATGAAACCGAAGCAACAAGCATTTTGTCACTTCTGGTTTCCGTTTGTTGTTTACAAGCTGTTTCTGGTTGTGAAAGCATCTGATCAAACCGATATCATTTTAATCAGATTCTTTTGAAAGCAGAGGAGAAACCTAGGGTCTAGTAGACCCCAGATATCTCTATAAAGAGGACCTGTCATGCTTATTGCTATCACAAGGGATGTTGTTCACCCCTTGTGATAGCAACAAAGTTGATAAAAATAATCAAGAGACCAAATCAAAAATAATAAGTAAAATAAACAATAACGTTTAAAAAAAAAGAAAGCACCGTGTCTCCCCATGCTCATGCGCAAATGCAAACATGTACGTTGGTCCCACGCACATATGTAAACACTGATTGCACCACACATGTGATGTATTGCTGCGAACATCACAGCAAGAGCAAAAATTCTAGCACCAGAACTCTAGACTGGTAACCTGCAAAGGCTCTTAAACATTGCCTATGGAGATCTTTAAGTATCGTAGTATGTCACTATTTCATGAGCACGCACAATTTTAAAACGTGATATGTTGGTATCTATGCCCGGTGTAACATCATCTTTTCTATTTAACAAATAATAGGGTATTGTATTATATTGTGTTTGTGTTCAGTACAATTCATTAACCACTTCCCGTCCAGCCCATGTACATAAACAGCCAGACGGGAATAGGGCAGCAGCGGGTGGCCGTTTATAAACTACCTCCACATTCACTGCCTGTGCGCGCTCCCTGGGACACAGTGGAACACCGATTGCTGTATGGGACCTCTGTGTGAGGTCCGGATTTATGTTATCACTAATTGGCCAATCAGTGATCACAGGAACATTAGTAAACAAGATGTCACTTCCTGACATCATTGCCTGCTACGTGTGAAATCTGTGAATGATCACAGAGGTCACATGGTACAAGGCTATTCACAACAACCTTGTACCATGTGACCAACCACAGTTCACACAGTATTTCTTAATGGCTGCAAGAATGCAGCCAGAGAGAAGTAGAAATTATTGCTTTTACAGCCTTTATGGGTGTAAAAGCAATCAGTGTAAAAAAAGAAAACAAAATCTTCATCACCACCCACAAGTAGTACAGTGTCACTATGGTGACACTGTACTGGTAGGGTGACGGTATGTTAAAAAAAAAAGACATAAATAATAATATTAAAAAATAAAAAAAATGTAAAAACCTTTTTTTTAAATTATCATTTTGGTTATAAACTAATTTGGGTTATTTTTTTTATAAGAAAAACACTTTTTTTTTTCAAAATGTTTGGACTTTTTAATTTATATACCAAAAAAATAAAAATCCCAGTGGTGAATAAATACCACCAAAATAAAGTTTTATCTGTCTCAAAAAAATGCTAAAAAAGTCATATGGGTACAGTATTGCATGACCGCGCAATTGTCATTCAAAGTGTGATAGCGCTGAAAGCTGAAAATTGGCCTGGGCAGGAAGGGGGTGAAAGTGTCCGGACTTGAAGTAGTTAAAGTGTAATTTTTCCCAAAAATTTGCATTAGAAAAACTACTGCGGAAATATGTGACATATAAAATTGCAACAACCAACATTTTTTCCACCGGACCTTTGCTTTTAGAAAACATAATGTTTGGGGGTTCTAAGTAATTATTTAGTAAAAAAAACCCTGATTTATATGAGAAGTGTCAAAATAGCCTTGGGAGGCAAGTGGTTAACTGATGTGGCAGTGATCAGGGACAATATGACTGATGTGGCAGTGATCAGGGACAATATGACTGTTGTGGCGGTGATCTCCGACATTTAGAGTGGTGTGGTGGTGATTAGCAACACTGTGAGTGCATTGCAGTGATTAGGGGCAATATGAATATTGTGGTGGTGGTCAGTGACACTGGGACTGGCATGGCGGTGATCATAGACACCATGATTAGAAAGGATTTCATATACTGAACACTTTCTGGTACCAAAGAGCTTTATTGAAAAAGTACTGGAACATACAATGTATAGGGGCGGACTAACCATTTGGAAACTCGGGCACTGCCCGAGGGCGCGGGGTCAGTAGGGGGCCCCATGAGATGCCCCTGGTACCTTTTTCATAGGCTTTTTTGAGTCTGGGCAAGGACACAGGGGCCCCATGATCCCCTATTGCCCGAAGGCCCCATGAGTTGTCAGTCCGCCCCTGGTTAGGTATATATATATATATATATATATATAATAAACTGCATACAGTTACACATTTTTTTTTCAAGATATGAACATGCATGTAAATAAAATTTTAAAAAAGTGTTGACTTCCCATGGCTTGTCATTGCAGACCTCTTTGAACGTATAGTATAGCAGGGTAAGGGATTTAAAATGTTTTCCTTCAGTTATCCTCTAAGGTGCTAGATACATTTGTATTGTGTAATATGGAATATGTATTATCAATAACTTATTTGTTATTTTGTTTAAAATTAAGCAAAACTTTACAATGTAACTATTTTGGAGGGTGTGTTATTATTTCCGATCTATAAAGGCTAATATATGTTTTGATCTATATGTCAGGTCGACCACCTGTTAGATGTGATTTCCAAGTTACAAGAAACAACAGGGAGCATCGTACCATTGGCCTAAGCAAAGAGGCACGTCTGTTCCTAAGACGGGGGCAGGAATTTACTATCACATTACAGTTTCGAGACCAGACCCTAAGACAGGAGGATTTGAGCAGATTTAACCTCATTGTAAAAACAGGTGAGATGAAACAAAAGTTAACAGTACGTTTGGGGCAAAGCGCAGACAGTCTGTTTTATAGGAGGACCTGAACTACGGAAGCTGTGTTCATAAAACACAACCAGAGGGCAAAGACTTAGTCACCATTTATGGCAGTAAGCTCCCTGCAGCTGGTCTTTCCCTTATTACTGACTTATCATGTCTTCAGGGGAGGACTGACAACTCATGGGGTCCCCGGGCAATAAGGGATCATTGGGCCCCTGTGCTCACCCCCACACCCAAAAAAAACTATGAAAAAGCCAATGAAAGGTACCAGGAGCATCTCATGCGGCCCCCTACTGACCCCGGCCCTAGGGCAGTGCCCTAGTGCTCAAATGGTCAGTCCGCCCCTGCATGTCTTGTTCAACATTGTGTCACTGTGTGGAGGTGGCCACATTGGTAGAGGAGCAGGGCTTTGCATCCTCATGTCAGAGCTACCCCACATTATGTGGACGACTCGGGGGAAAAATATTTAAAGCAAAACTAAAGTCACACTGTAAAAAAACTGCAAGCAGGCAGGCTCTTCATTACAGAAGAGACATACAATTTCTCTTCTGCAATAAGAGAAATATACCCGTCTGCTTACAGTCTTCTTTAGAATGTCCATTGGTTGCACAAGCGCAGCTCAGTTTACATTCACAGTGCCTACGTATCGGGATAACTGATCTTCTGCGCATGTGCATGACAGTCAATGAAGACTGCCCAAGAACCCAGAAGAAGCCAGGTAGAAGATGCCAGAGCCAGCAAGTGATAATGGACTGTTGAAGGAATGGTAAGTATTGCAAAGTTTAGTTCCACTTAAGGAAGCAGCATTAGAATAGAAAATAGCCAGGCACGCCTGGGTTCAGTTTTACGCAGGTGAACATTACTAAAGTCTAAGTAAAAATATTGCTACTATACATGTTCCTACAGAATGAGCAAAAAGTCGGGAGTTCAGACAAACAGCCAAAGTTTGGTTTGCTTTTGTGTTTGAACCAACATTGAACTCATCCTTACAGTAAAGGTTCAGAAAACACAGATCCACAGACTGAATGATGCAAAAGCAGGAAGAGTACTTGCTCTGCAGGTCTTCAGATATAACTTCATTTCAAGGAAGTAGAACAGTGATCAACACAGTAGTGATATCACCAGATCTCACTCCAAATGTCGTGATACTAGCAATCAGAGGCACGATACCTTACATCAGCTTGTCTCACCTTTTTACCCCAGAGGAACCCTTGAAATAATTGTCTGGTTCCAGGGAACTCCTGATAGGATTACTCTATTGAGGAAAATGCCATTTAGATTGGTGCTAGGTATTGGGAAGACTACTCTTCCTACGGTGGTGCTCAGAATGTCACCCTTGCAGTCATGCCACGATGGACATGGTTTTGAACCTTGAACTATTCAACCACCAAAGCTCAAGGAACCCCTAGAAACCTCTGGAGGAACCCTAGGGTTCTGTGGAACCCTGGTTGAGAATGGCTGCTTAGATTATCTCACATTGCAGATCTGTGAGGCTCAAGGCACAACAATGCCTAGGCACAGGAAGTGTACTGCTAGTCTTGAGGAGGAAATCAAAAAGGAAATGTTAATATTTCAGTGTTCCCTATCATATAGCAAATCTTTACCTTTCAATTTCAGGCCCACTTTAGAGACATCAAGAATACTGCTTAAAATGTGGTAAATGCTGCAACTCCTTATGGAGACCCCATCTAAACCATAGTGGATCTAGAAGCAATAAATAATAAGAAAACATTATAAATTTCAAAGTACAGTAAAGCTGGAGGGCTTTTAACCTCTGGCATAATTGTAATTTTATGGATAACACTAAGGGTTCGATTACACCTAGTTTGGTGCTTGGTGTTTTTCAGCACTGGATAAATGGCAGTTACCACTAGAGCGCCTAGAATATAGCTGTTTTGTATGTGCCCAATTCTCGCTAAGAGGTTTTGCATGTCACCACACAGCATGTTGCTGTGCGGAGACACAAATGACGTGTCACTTTGTATAAATAGTTTATAAAGAAAGTTTAAAAAGAAAACAGTGCAAAGCAATGAAACATGCATCACACCATCTCGCCCCCTCAGTGCAACTCACTAAAAATAAAACTGACAGCAATCCACACACTAAAATGATGTACTAAACGTACAGGCAGTGTGAATGAGCTCTAACAGTTCACTGAATGCAATCCAGAAAGACTAAGCAGCAGAGGAGATATGAGATGATCTACAGCCATCTGTATCTTTTTTTTTGGTGATATGTACCCTTAAGTATTCCTTTCATTATTATTGGTCTTATTATTCACTGGGTGTAAACAGTTTAACAACATTTGTAGCAATTCAGAATCATTGTATTTTTTATTTGTTTTGCATTACAAAGCTGAAAATGCAGCAAGAATGCCTTGGTCAACATCACAATTGCTGCATTAGTCCAGCACTGATCAGGAGATACTTTACCATTGTCCTATATATGTGGCACTTTTCAGTCAAATTCAACCACTTTTAGGCCACCAGGAATCACAAATATGATCTAAAGTAATTGCCAGAAACTAAACAATATATCACCCATGAGCTTGACCAACCACTAGAATTTGGTTGAGTGTGAATTCGATTGTGGCCTTGTATCAATGGAGAACACTTTTTAATGCCCAAAATTTCAATTGTGATCAAATTGAAATAGAATCAAAACCTAAAAAGCAGGAAATTTCACCAAAAGCAATCTTTACTGTTTTCAATTTCAATTTTATCACCTCACAATTGATCAAAACCACTGCTTTATATCTTTGATTGCTTTGCAATTTTGTCCAAAAATATAATGGAAAGTTCAATTTCTTGATCAAATAGCCACATGGTATAACCAGTTTGAGCCAATGGCTGATTCAAATGATCTTGGGTGAGCTTATTATTTAAACACACAGAATGTTTTGTTTTTCAGGTCCCAAACCTTCAAAAAAGGATGGAACTAAGACCAGTTTTCCCATATCCAGCCTTAGTGACAGGAAGACATGGAGTGCCAGGGTAGCTGATTGCAAGCAAGGCTTGTGGAAAGTGTGTGTCAACTCACCAGCAAATGCCATCATTGGATACTATACAATGTCAATCAAGATCTCCAGCGGAGTCATTGAAAACTTGGGGGAGTTCATGATACTATTTAACCCTTGGTGTGAGGGTAAGTGTATATTATGTGTGGGTACTGTAAGTGTGTGTATCTGGAATTAACAAGCTTTTTCACTGTTCTTTTTTTAAATAAACAGTTAGAGATAAAGACTCTTTTACTAATAGCTGTCTTTATTCTCTGGTTGCATTATGAGATGACAGAATTGTTTATTCAAGCTGTACACTGGCCCTATCCTACTTTAAATCAATAGCTATATAAAGAAAGAAAATCAATTTTATATATATATATATATATATATATATATAATATACCTGGGCTCCCAGGTGGCTTATATGTCAAACAAAGCCCTCCAGCGTTTCACTGTCACTGCTCCTTTGGTCACAGGCATATTTGTCTTCCACCAGTCTTCCTTCTGGATTCACTCGCTTGGCAGCTTAAATGGCCAGACCACAATGTCGTGCATTCCCACAGGAGTCACATAAATGAATGTTGAGCAGCGCATGCGTGGCTCAGTGTTCATTACAGCTGCCAGAAAGGGGAAAGCATTTATGACAAAAGAGACTGATTGGGTCTCTTCTGTCATAAAAACCCTGTCAGCATTTTTTTTAATGAGAGTTTAATACCACTTTAAGGTCTGTGGGCTCTCTCAGGCTTATAATAGAATGTAAATGATTTTTATGGCCTTACAGTCTGTGATTCTGCTACAAATCAGAACTATTAAAACTATGAAAGCTTGAGTAAAGAACACTTGACTAAAACTTAGGACAATAAAAATAACACACGAATCTCAGATTTGTAATACATCATGTATCTTGTAATATGCCATAAAGCAGGGAAGCACAACTCTCAGTTGCTAGGTCAGCATGGAAACAAGGACAATGTGTCTGAGGACCAGAAGGTCCTGCTCTGTGACAACTTACAGACATGAAATATGAACAAAGCATATCCTAGAGTGTACTTGTCTCAATCCAGAGTACTAAGTGTCATTTCTGTCTGCTGCCTCCTTCTTCTACTATCAACATGAGTCATTTCTGATGTGTTTTCTTGACCCCAAGAGAAAAATGGGGATGGGGAGGGCACAGCTTGTGACTGACAGCCTTGGCCCTGTTCCTATGTGATGTGTGAAGGTGGAGGGGGTGTCACTTCCCTCCAATCAGCTTTCAGAGCTCTCTCTGTAATTTCAGCTCCCCGCCCCCTACTTTTCATAGCTAAGAGATACAGTGTAAATTCTGCACTTTGAATGGATGTAGGAGAAAGACATCTATAGATAAACAGGCACAACTTATGTAGGAGGATTTGATTCATCTCTATGTATCATCTGAGGCCAGTCACTTCACTGGGTATATGTTAAGGTTTACAACCACTTTAAACTGTACACTGCAACTTTCCAGTTAAATGACAAGTAACAAAGGGGAAGCCTGGTTTTGCTTTCTGGCCACATGTGAGCTTGATATACAGTTTGCCTATTCTTTCTTTTTATTATAAAAAATTTAAAGTTAGTTTTGTTTGTTTAGTTAAAGTTTACTTTAGCTATGCCTGTGCACACTTGATCCAGTTTTGTTTCTATACGGTACAAACATTTCAAAATGTCAACAGCAGATAGATAGACCCAAATACATTAGGGAAAATCACATATTTATTTTAGGCACACCACAGATCATCTGGTGTACATTCTATAGCAAACTTGTTAGTAAATGTCATGTATATTTGCTATAGTCTATGCATGTGTGTGTGTTTGCACACATTGTGGATATGTAATTGGGTCTATACAGTTTGCTTGTTTGTGCTGCACCAATGTGTGATCGTACATGTGTATCCATTAGTAAAGTCCCACTGGCTTCATTTTTGGAGTTTATGATCCAAAATCAATTTGCAGATTAGGAAAGTAAAAAAAATCATAAGAACTTATTAACATACTTATTCTGAGTTAGTGATTCAAACTCATTGACCCAAGAATGATCCAGGGAATATTCAATTGCCTCCCAGGGAATTTTTTTCCCCGCAGGAGCAAATTGGATCATGCTTTGCTGGGTTTTTTTGCCTTCCTCTGGATCAACTGTGGGTATAGGATTATAACTTTTTTTTTTTTAATGGTTGACCTGGATGAACTTTTGTCTTTTTTCAGCCAGACTAACTATTTAACTATGTAAGAAGGTCAGCATTGCAGCCAGGCAGCTATCATTTTTTAAAAGAAGTCAGCTTTTGCAGGCCCAGCATTTCTCTCAAGTCAGGTTTCCTATAAAAAGAATATTGTTCCCCTGTAAAATATTGACTTTGGCTGAAACTTTTTATGGTCTTTTGGTCTGTTAGATGATCCAGTGTACTTGCACAATGAAGCTGAACGGCGAGAGTATGTTCTCAGTGAAGATGGCATTATCTATCTGGGCACAGAGAGTCATGTTCAGCCTCACCCTTGGCACTTTGGTCAGGTAGGTGTATCAATGTAGCATGCTATCATGCTCAGTCCCCACCCTGGCAATTTGGTCAGATAGGTGTGTTAATAAACAACGCCAAATTATTTATACATTGGTTGGTGATCTTTATGTCTGCCTGGAAATATTCAGCAAATAAAAAAAAAGATGGTTTCAAGTTCAAGTCTTATCAGGGTAGGACATGATTTGGGGGCATTTGCCCCCTGGGACAGTATAAATAGGATTTTATGGGCTTGTGGCCCTGAGTAAAGATTCAGACATCAATCAGACTGGGATCAAAGTCAGTGACACCTGATGGGCATTATATAGCCACCCGCCCCACTTGCAGACATGCACTCACAGTATAGGGCAGAAGGACGTTGTCTAGCATTACATTCCTTTGCAGTTCTGAGATGTCATGTAACCAAATGCCAAGAGCCACAAAGAAGTGTGATGCTGGAAGATGTAAAAAGGTGTGTTACAATAATTCATGCCCTTTAGTAACACCCGCTGGTCAACACATCCATTAGTAATTATAACATCATGGTATCCTTTGAATAGTACATTTTTTAGACCTTGCTCTTCTTCATTTTTTTGGTTCTGTTATTTAAATTCCCCTATAAGAAGAATGTGGATGGAAAATGTAACAAAAACTGGATGCTGTTATTGGTGGTGTCCCATTTCCTCCTTTGCCCAAGTCTTAGGCCCACAGATGCCATCTTGTAAATTTTCCTGTAGATGATATATATATATTTGCTTTCTACTTTTGTATGTGCTGATGCTGAGCTGAATCTGGTGAATTTCAATTTATAGTTTGAGGAGGACATACCTGAAATAGGCATTAAGTTCCTGGACATAAACCCACGCTATAAGGAAACACCAGAAAAGCACTACATCAAGAGAAGTGATCCTGTCTACATCTGCCAGATGATAGGAGACATGGTGAGAAAGTGAAAAAGATTAATTCCTAATTTCCCTTGCTACTAAAATTGTATCATTGCTATATGTATATATTGTGTGCAGATTGGCCTAAGGGATGATGAGGACAGAGTTGCCTTTATGTGTGAAAACGGAAGACCGTCTTATGAATGGATAAGCAGCATCCCGGTGCTGCGCCAGTGGTTCCAAGAGGGGAGTCAGACAGTATACGGACATCACTGGGTGTTTGCAGCAGTTCTGTGTACAGGTATTACCAAAGCCATCTTTAAAGTGTACACTGTGTACGCACATGTTTAATTTACATTCTCCCTTCTATTTTTGTATATAGATGATGGCACTGTAATTATTTTAATAAAAGAAAACATCTAAGTACCTTTTTCCTAATCGTTATACATCAATCACATGATCCAGCTCTTTCCCAGTCTGTCTGCAGGGAAACATAAGCAGGAGGAGCTTCTAGTCCTCTGCTGCTGATCACATGTTCAAAATAAAAAAAATAAACAGCCTTTGGAATCCATAGTAAAAATAAATAATATCAATAAACAGTTTCAAATAGTCATACAGATACATATTGGAAGTGAAATCTTTATTATTTTTTGGCAACAACATGGTGTGGGCGGATTTCTGCTAGTCAGAGGCTGTGTCACACTCCTCCAGTCTGTGTCTTAGAATAAGAAGGAGGTGAAGCCCCCATCAAACTACATGTAATACCCTGCCCCCATTGTTTTTGGTTGGTTAGTGGGCATGGAGGAGGGGGCTATCATTTACCACTGGGTATACACCCACTTGTCTGATTCTATAGTCACATGGGCTTCTCAGATGTAATGGGGAGGAAATGTTCAGCACAGAAACTCACTGAAAACTGAGCATGTGCAGAGCTGCCAACACTGCTCTGTAAAATCCCTAGCTGCATTGGGGACATGAAACAGACAAGGGAGATAGAGAACAGCAGGATCAACCAGGTTTTTTGTACAATATAAAAAACAGACCTCATAGTGACTGAGTGAGCATGAACAACATCAATCACTGAGATGAAAAGCACAGTAACTTGTCTTACACAACTTCGCCTTAATTTCTGTCTCCTTGACATGCCTTGACATCCACACTGCCTGACCACCACTCCACCCTTTACTCTCAGCTAAGTAACCACGTGTAACATAGGTTGGAGTTTATTGGCCATAGCAGCCTTTTATTAATGAATTTTAAATAATATAGTGACATATCAACATATTGACATTTTGTACAGTATTACTGGGTCACCAGATCCTTGTAGGCATCTACTTCAAGTACCTATGTAAATGAAATTAGGCCTCCAGCTGCAGAAACACCAACTTGGAGACAGACAAATAAGGAGGTACCACCAACCAGCATAATGGGAGCCATACCCAAGATAGTTCCCTACAAACGTACCTTTTTGCCCATCATAAAAACACATCTAAGGACCTCATACAGAGCCAGCTGCTATGACATATCTACACAAATCCCATATCAGTCCCAAAATACCAAAAACAGCTTTCAGAAACCTGAAGGGAGGGAAGGCAGGAAGTTGTCCTGATGCAAGCTCTCCTCTGACTAAAACCCCTCCTATGTCAAACCCCCTTTTCACCCAGTCATGTCAGCCCTGCGTTGAGGTTTTTCTTTCTTTTTACTCTCTCTGATCTTCCATAGAACATATTTCAGTGCCTTCCTTGTAAGGTCCATGTCCTACATTCCAAAGTCCCCTCTAGTGTCTGTTTCTCTTAGTGGATGCATGAGCTCTATTTTTTTACAACAACTCTAATAGAAACAGAAGTACATCTTACGTAGTACAAAATACATAAAACTGAAATCACTTTCTAAAAGTTTCTTACGGCCAACAAATACTATTTTTTCCTCTCTCCCTGGTCTGTCAGGTGCAAAAAGCCATGGCTCCTCTTTACTGAGCATTTCCCTTAGTATTTCCTGTTTGATACCTTCTTCAGCATCGACTTACTAACTAGCATGATGTTTCATCAGGTCTCACTAAAGTGAACCTGTTGATTTGTCCTGTATAGGGCAAACTATGGCTTCACTTTAAATATACATACATATTAATTTATATTATTTTATTTGCAGTAAATTGGGGAATGTATTACAGTCAATTAAAAAAGCTGATAAAAGTATTATTATTACATAATTCTCATATTTTACCTGATTGTGAACACTGAATATAAATCTTGCACTTTTCTGCAGTATTGCGCTGTCTGGGGATACCAACTCGGATTGTCACAAATTACAACTCAGCTCATAACACAGAAGAGAGTCTCAGGAAGGATTTGTATTACAATGACAATGGGGCACGGATTCACAGGTCCAGGAATGACAGCATATGGTAAACACTCAAAAGTATTTAATCCTTGGAAATGTATGACAACATGAAATTGAGTCATCAATCTGTCTCCAACAGTAATCATTTATATAGCACAATCCCATTCTGCAGTGTTTTATGGAGAAAATAAATCTGTTAACACCAGTCCCTAAATTAGAGGAGATAACAATCTTATGTGCAAACCACAATCACACATGTTAGGGAACTGACAAGTTATACATACAGTAAGTAGAAAGGTTAACCCCTTCACACCTAAGGGTAAAACAAATGTTAATGCCTAAGCACAAGAAAAAATATATACTCTAACAGAAAAAACTAACAGGGTTTTGAAGGCAGCATACCAGAAAATTAAATACTCAAAGAATATAACAACTACAGCTTTATTATTAAAATTCAAACCACACTTGTGGTAATGAAATTTTAGAAAATAACACATTCATTTTAAAAAAACATAGTTTGCTTGTAACAAACAAAATCAATATATATTGCAAAATATAGCCTTTAATGGCATGAATGTCATAGTTGGCATCATCATTCCAGGTTGATACTTTGTTTCTCCGACGTGTTTCACAGGACGCAGCCCACTTCTTCAGGGAGACAAAGTATATAGTTCTAAAATTATACAAAAATAGACCAAAGAAATAAAGATAAACATATAGCATGATGAAAAAAGTAATGATGAATCTAATAAACGCTCTATTAGCATTTACCCATTGGTAACATCAATGACTCTGTAGAAGGCCAGTGGAAAGCATGAGAAAGCATGAGCATTGAATCCAAGCGGATTCCAAAAGTGGAAGAGGTCCCTCAATCAACAATGTAGATGTCCACCAATTGGACAGAATTACAAATCCACAGTGGAAAGCTGAAAAATTATCAACACATCAGGATGTTTGAAGTGTCCTAGGGCATTACAAGCTCTACCCCTGCTCCCCAAACAAGTTATATATTGAAACCCTACAAATGGGACAACAAAGAAAAAAGACAAAGTATATACTATATCCCTAAACAGACTATCCACTTAATACTGTATCGTATACTTAAATTGTTTTAAAGCATTTTACATTTAATCCTCACTATCCCCTCAAAAACAAGGGAAAAGGGGAAAAAGCATAGTATATGGGTCCATTTGCAAATATCACCCAAATACATACCGCATCAGACAAGATATTTATATGGTCCAAAAGAGCCCCAAGCAGACAAGAGTCATTTTGGCATTAATAATGAGAAGCCAATCCTTTGTCCAGTGATAACAGTTCTCACAGTCCTCTCAAGAAATATAGTTATTGAAATAATGCCTCAGTTCACATGTCTTAAATAGCGGACTAAGCCGCCAAATTGCCGGCATTTCCACCATACAACGCATGCGCAGCCAAGTCATAGAGGTACGTACATGATATCATGACACCCGACCAGGGGCGGACTGACCATTTGGAAACTCGGGCACTGCCCGAGGGCCCGGGGTCAGTAGGGGGCCCCATAAGATGCCCCTGGTACCTTTTTCATAGGCTTTTTTGAGTTTGGGCAAGGACACAGGGGCCCCATGATCCCCTATTGCCCGGGGGCCCCATGAGTTGTCAGTCCGCCCCTGCACCCGACTTCAGTGCGTTATGTGCCATGATGCCAGACGTCGTGTGATCACGGCCATCTTTAAGAATACCATACAGAAGGACCAAATACTGGACACGAATCTGCACCATCAATACCAAACAAAGGGATTAGCAAACAAAAAAAATAAGAACTATCCAGATTCAATATCTATACATATATCCAGATTACAGTGTTATAAAAAAAACAAGCGTTCACGATTCCAGACGTCCTCCTCAGTCAGTTTTCGATCACCAGCTAACTTTTACAGTTCACTATTTCGATAACCACAAACATGTAAATTACACATACAGTAAATATACATAACCAAAATTATAATCCATCAAAAAATATAATAATAAAGTACAACGTTTTGAAGTACATACAAAATTATACAAAAGTACCAAATATAGCTAATTTCAATATAAATCTATATGATGGCTGGAAAAAAAGAGAGAAAAGAAAATTGAATAATAAATCAGGGCAAAAATAGTTTAAAACTCAGTGAGTCATTCAAACTCGGAGGCTGTGTTGCCGCCAGCTTGTGTATCCATCTTGCTTCTTTTTGAAAGATATGACGGTCCCAATCACCACCCCTAGGGTCTAAGTGAACTCTTTCAAGAGCAAAGAACCTAACACATTGTGGATTCTTAGAGTGGTACCAGGTACTATGTCTACCTATAGGGGATGAGATATCTCTCATTTGGATGGCTGAAACATGGTCAGAAATTATTTTCCAAAATTTGCATTTTACCAATAAAGAAGCTGCCACAACTGCATACCATCATATAAACAACACCTGCCATTTGGCAGTTAGCATAGTGTCGTGCTTCATGCATCTCCCCATTCGGCAGAACATATTTTCTGCCTTGGGAGATATATTAACAGTATGCACAGCCACCACAAATGAAGGTACCCCTATGGTGATATGGATCTGCCACTCCTGATCTGGTAAAATGACTGTGTACTAAGGTATCTCTAATTGACCTATTCCTGTGATAAGTAATCTCAGTTTTGTCCTTCATGCACATAGCTACAACAGGATCAGCTTTTAATAGATACTAGTATTTATTGATGATATGACGGATTTGTTGCTGTTGTTTGTTATACCACATAATTCATTTAGTGGTTGTTATTGTATTTGGAACGTCTGAAAAATCAGGTCCGTACGTGACTGTAAATTTATTCGATAGTATGCTTTTTTCAACATTTTGTTTGAGTATCCACAAGCTAACAATCTAATTCTTAATGCATCTGCCTCTCGTTTAAGGCGTAAGTATTGGCTATATGGTATAGATCTAATTAAATTATATGGATGGCCACTATTGGCTCTTAAGATGGTGTTGCCAGCTGTGGCTTTACAGTATAGAGTAGACCCTAAAGTATAATCTTCCCGTATAAAGATCTCCACATCTAAAAAAGAGATGCATTTAGGATTACACATCATTGTGAAAGACAGGTTGAAGTAAATAGGTCCCAGATGCGTAATGAAGGCATCCAAAAGTTCTTTGGTGCCATCCCAGAGGATGAGTATGTCATCAATGTACCTGTGCCATGACAAACCATGGCACAGGTACATTGAGAGAGACTCATCCCCAAATATCTGGCATTCCCACCGCCCAGGTACAGATAGGCGTAGGATGGGGCACAACAAGTCCACATGGCTACGCCCTGCACCTGGAGGAAGTGGGAACCGTCAAAAGTAAAGTAGTTATTGTTGAGAATGTATCAAAGAATTTCAAAGACAAAAGTATTGAATTCCATCTGGTCCCTGCCACTAGTAAGATATTGGCAGGGACCTGCATATCTTTGATTATTTATAATAAATTAATCGTATCCTTAGTGTATGATGGCAAACTAGTAACATGTGTCTTAAATGTATGTCTACCAAGATACTTGCATTTTCTGTAAGCCCACCACATCCAGAAATGATGGGCCTACCTGGGGGTTTATTTTAATTTTTATGCACTTTTGGAAGGGCATAAAAGGTAGGGAGACGTGTCCATTCAGTATTCATGAATTCCCAAGTACTCTTAGGAATGACATTTTTCTGCAGGGCATCATTGATAATATTATAGTAAGTTATTTTTGCCTTATCCACTTGATGTTGGGAAACCTTTTTATACCATTTCATATTTTGCAGAATCTGCTGGCACATGGCACTATATTGATCACAGGACATTACTACAACATTACCTCTCCTATCAAAAGGTTTTATCACGAATTCCTTTCTTATCCTTAATTTATCCAAAGCTAATTAATGGGATTTGGGAATTTGTGCCTAAGCACAATTCTGAAACATGTGTTAGTCAAACCATAAATATCATCAAAACTACTTTGTGCATCCAGGTGAATTATACCTGTTTTTTTTTTTTTTTTCAGGAAAAACTGGGCTTTCATTTGGTGGTAAATGATAATGGATATCTCCAGATTTTTGTTTATTATCAAAGGAAAACTGGTCCAAAATAGTAAAAAGAAAAATCATTTTTTAAATATAGCTGTATATTTCTTGTTACTACCATAACCTACCACCAAAGAACAAGCCAAAAAATCCTCCTGCTACTGAAGATTGCAGCAATGCCACATATGTGTATGTTAGTTGCTGTTTGTACCCGTAGTGCAGCTCAGAAACACTAGTGCCCTTTTTAATTAAAAATAATAATAAAATAAATAAAAATAACAATAAAAAAAATAATAATAATCTTGCCTAAAATAATTTCTGACTCTGACCTTGACCCAAACACTAACTCTGGCACTGACCTAAAACTTTGTTTTTATTTTATCTTTTAATATTATTATTATTATTGGATTTTTTTAACACACTGTTATTTTTTTTCCTCTCTGCAAGGAGAGAGATGCAATATATCTCCTCCATCCAGAGAGAGAAAAAACAGGGGCGGGCTTCACAGTGACTGATCACTGTGCTAGCAAATCAGAAGCTAGTCAGTCAGGTGAATCAGGAGTTTCTGGTCCTGATAATTAGGCGGTTCACTGGCTTAGCAAGGGTGCAAGATTGCCTTGTATATTTCTCAGTGAAAACAAGGTGTTCTTTGCTTGAACTACCTGCTTTTCCACCTTGTCCAATCAGAGAATGCTTTGTATTCACTGAGAAAAATGCAAGTCATTCTCTTAATGGTGCCCGTGCCCAGCGAGTGACCCCAGCCGCTCAACACAGGACCTGGAAGACAACTAGGATCACTGTAGTAGCGGAGACTGTGTCCACAGGGATTGGACAGGTATGGAATATGCATACTTTCACTGGTCCAAGCTGGACTAAAAAAAAGAACAAAAACTTGGAATTCAGATTTAAATATTTATATATAAATGAGTGATGTCCCATATAACTGTTCAAACTTGATTCTGATAAACTATTTCCTATATCTTACTGAATATTGTTTTATTGCAGGCACTTCCATGTATGGAATGAGTGCTGGATGGAAAGAAATGATCTCTATAAGGGGTTTGGTGGCTGGCAGGTCCTAGATGCCACTGCACAGTTGAAATACAATGGTAACCTGACAATTCTTCAGGCCTCTTAAGTGATAGTGAAACATAAACTAAATGATGAAAGATAAGATACTGTAAATATATATATATATATATATATATATATATATATATATATATTTCCCTGAAATGAGTGTCAAGTTCCTATCAGGGGCGGACTGACAACTCATGGGGCCCCCAGGCAATAGGGGATCATGGGGCCCCTGTGTCCTCGCCCACACTTAAATCACACCCAAAAAAGCCTATGAAAGGTACCAGGGGCATCTCATGGGGCCCCCTACTGACCCCAGGCCCTTGGGCAGTGCCCAGGTTCCCAAATGGTCAGTCCGCCCCTGGTTCCTATTCATTTTCCAGGCTGCTTCCCCAATGGTTTCCTCAACTGTCATAAATAATGATAATTATTTGTAGGGATTTTTCCTTTAATATTTCAAAGCTTTCTACACTGTATATGTCATAGAAGGTTTAGAACCTCTAACAACGTTTTATTGCAGCTTTTTTAAGTTCTTATGTTTTTGGCATGGGTAAGGTTGGAACTGTTTTCATGTTTATTGCTGTTTATATCATTGTATTTGAGATTTCCCTTTACATCGTTTCAAAGAGACACAAAATGTGGTACCTAATTGTCTCAAAGTGTGGAAAAATATTACCTGACTGACTGTTGCCAGAGAAAATCATAATATTTTGACTGGATTTACACTTTAAGCCTGCATAGTTGTTGGTGCCACATACAGTATGAGAGGTCAGGGTGGCCAAGAGAAGATTATATTAATTTTAGAAATTATAGGAGAGGTTGTTTATTGAAAATAAGGTCCTAAAGTGTTACAAAACCCACAACAGTAAAATTAGTCTGTATATGCAGTAAAGCATGCTTGCTATACTCACTGTGGAACCTAAGGGGTTAATACTCTGCATTGTGTAAAAAGGATGTTTGATCCTGTCTTCTCTGATCCTTCCCTTCTACTGTCCCCAATCCATCTGCCAATAGAACAGATCCTTGTGGGCAAGCTGCACATGCTCAGTTTGGTGTGTGGTGCTAGAGGGAGTGGATGTGATTAGCACAGGGCCAATCGGCACTGACCAGACAGAGGGTCAGGGGTTATGCAGACTTATAGGACAAGCAGAGGAGAATGAAAACTCCTCCTACAAGCTTTAACTAGTGCTCAGCTGGGCACTGATAGAAGTCACAAGACTGCTATATACTGCTGATGAGAAAAGGTATTTAGCAGTTTATTGTTACAAAAATAATTGCATTTCCATGTTGTGTGTACTGTGGGAGACCAGATATAGTGAATCCAGGGTCCTGGATTTAGTAACACTTTAAGTAAAGCTTGTTTTAAAAGTCCCATTGTCTAATGAAACTCTTGATTCTAGGAGCCCTTTATTGTAATGGACCAGCTCCGGTGAGAGCCATCAAGGAAGGCATTGTGGACTTAAATTATGATACAAACCTCATCTATTCCAAGGTGGTCACAGAGACTGTGAATTGGGTACGAAATACAGATGGATTTTTCAAGAAGGTTTTCAGCAGCACAAGACAAGTGGGGGATGGAATGAGCACAAAGAGTGTGGGATGCAACCTTGAAGATGATATCACCCATGAATACAAGCACCCAAAGGGTAATGAAATACCCTTGAACATTGAATAGTAGGCTGAGATATCCTAGAAATATCATAGAAATGCATTTAAAGTGATTGTAAAGGGAACTTGTTACATGTACCTGCTCTGTGCAATGGCATTGCAAAGAGTGTGCCTTTACCTCTTCTTCTGGAGTCCCCCACTGGCATTGCCCACTTTTTTGAATGTCCCCACAGCAAGCTGTGTGCTGAGGGGGCACCCAGGCGGACTTGCTTCCGACTTCCAAGCCAGGCAGTTTGACCACGCCACCCTCTCCCTCTTCACTGGATTTGACTGCCAGAACCTATGGCCCCCGCTGTTCTCAGAGTCTCTCTGAGACTAAGAAGAGGGGGCACTGCTGCAGACAGGACAGCTCTGGATCAGTAGAGGAGTCAAGTGAGTTTTTAGGAATGGGGGGGGGGGTGAACAGTTAATGGGGTGTGTTTTACCTTAATGCGTTAAAGTGGTTGTAAATCTAGAAGGCTTTTACTTTAATGCGTTCGATGCATTAGAGTGGTTGTAAAGCTTCCCTTTTTTTTAAATTAATATAACAAACATGCTATACTTACCTGCTCTGTGCAGTGGTTTTGCACAGAACAGTTCCGATCCTCCTCTTCTCAGGTCCCCTGCCGGTGCTCCTGGCTCCTCCCCCCTGCTGAGTGCCCACCATAGGAAGCTACCTCCTATGGTGGTCAGTCATGCGGGCTTGCTCCTGAGCTGAGCTGCTCCTGTCTAATCAGGCACAAAGTCCATCTCGGTCCCACCCCCTGCTCTCTGCATCTGGTTTTGACTAACAGCAGCAGGAGCCAATGCATGCACTACTTTTAAAAAACACTCTGTGATACCATGTGATTTGGTGCCCGCAAATCCACTGTCCTTCGGTGCATGTCCTACCCTTTTTCAGTGCAGACCACTTCAAATTGGTGGCGTCAAATGAGCACACTAGACATAAGTTTTGGCTAGTCTATGCGATGGGCAAAGCTGTTCAACGAGTTTTGGCGTGAACTGGCCCTAAAAAGTAATATCTCCACAATGCTTATAGCAACAGAGATGAATGAGGACTTGTTTTAAAGTGCTTTTACTGCTTGTTCAGAACATGTATATACAGTATGTTAGTATGCATGATCTGGGCACATGTTCACTTTCAGCTTGTAGCAGGATTCAATAACTTAGACAACATACAGTCCATTACAAGCAAAACAATTCTTGTCAACAGTATGTAACTGAGAGAAACCAATCTATACATTGTCACCTTCAATGCTACTGCCTACAATAAAAAGGTAACATCAAGTATGTCTCTCCAAATACTATAAATGTGTATTGGTCATTTTATGGACTGCTGTCCTGTAACCCAAATATTGTAAAATGTCATACCTAATCATAATTATTTTGCTTATTTTTTCCCAAACAGGCTGTCAGGAAGAATATGAAACTTTTCAGAGAGCCAAACAGCTGATGCTGCAAACCGAGCACAGTAGTGAGGACCCTATGACCCTATCCCCCTTCGTAGTATCCATTATACCCCAGAATGGCCAACTGTATGGGCATGAAGTTAATGTCAGTGTGACAGTGACCAATGTGAGTGAAGAGGAGAAGGACCTAGAGCTGGTTATTGGTGCCCAGCCTGTACATGACTATGGCATAACTGGAACTCAGTTCTGGAGTGAGAAGTTTTATTTCCATCTTAATTCAGGAGAAGGTAATTCGTTTTTGTGAATAAAACCATAGAGTATGTGGAACAGAACAGATAATCAAAGAGGACCTGGATGGGGGTTCCTTCCTGCAAAATCAGCCCTCAGACTTTGAGATTACACACTGCTAAGGACCCCCCTCATGTGGCAGGGTTGGCACCCATGCAGCCAATCACGATACCTGTCACCTGCGTAGAAAAGAGTCACATAGTAACCCAAACCCATTAGTACCAGGCATGTCACTTTGCTTCCCCAGTCCAGCAGATTGGCAGCATACTTAAAGCAGAGTTTCACCCAAAAGGGGAAGTTCCGCTTTAAAGATTGGTCCCCCGCTCCCACTGCAATTGCCTAGGCGATCGGAAGCGGAATTTGTTCTCCTACCCAGGGGCGGACTGACCATTCAGAAACTTGGGCACTGTCCGAGGGCCCGGGATCAGTAAGGGGCCCCATGAGATGCCCCTGATACCTTTCATAGGCTTTTTTGGGTGTGGTTTGAGTTTGGGAGAGGACACAGGGGCCCCATGATCCCCTATTGCCCGGGGGCCGCATGAGTTGTCAGTCCGCCCCTGCTCCTACCCTCCCTCCCCGAAGTCTTGTGGGACACGTAACAGGTCCCAAAAGACGATGGGGCCATTCAGGAAGCGCAGCGCTACTTACGCATGCGCAGTGGGCACCTGGCTGTGAAGCCGCAAGTTGTCACAGCCGGGTGCCCACACTAAAGATGCCGACGCCTGAAATACAGGATGGCCGGTGAAACGGGCTGCGGCACGGGCAATGCGGGATCGTGGGACAGGTGAGTGGCTGTTTTTTAAAAGTCAGAAGCTACAGTTTTTGTAGCTGCTGACTTTTATTTTTTTACTGAGTGAGTGGAACTCCGCTTTAAGCTGGCCATACACTGGGAATATTTTTTTTTCAATCAGCAGCTACAGCCAATCAGCTGCAGCCCCTGCTCAGTGTACTCAGAATACAATGTCCAGATGGAGATTCCTCCATCCACCTCATTGTGTGGATGTCTTTCAGCCAAATGGGGTGAATAGGGAATCCACCACTCCCCCCACCCGGGCACCCACTGATGTCAGAATACACTGATCAGGGGCAGCAGCTGCTGATCAAGACAAATTTTCCAACATGTTCCTTTGCCAGACTTCTGTCGAGTTTGGTGGCCACAGACTGACTGAAATTTCGTCAGTCCCTGCTCAACCAGCTGAATTTTGATCTATGTATGGCCAGCTTAAGGATAGTTAAGTAAGCTGTTTGAGCACCTCCAAAGTATTTTGAACGCCAAGCACCATCATACCTTATACACAAATACTGTATTACACTATTACTAAAGACCCTAACTGACCTTTCTGATCCATTGCAGAGAGAAGTGTCTCTGGCAAGGTTAATCCTTTGCTGTATGAGAAGGTTCTGCTGGACAATAACCTGCTAAGAGTGACTGCTCTATTAAAGGAACCAAAGGGCCAAACCAACAGCTTTGCCTTGGCAGAACAAGATGTGGCTGTGTGCAAACCAACCCTAATGATACAGGTAGTAGAGAACTATGTTGCAAGTATTATGCAATGCAATGCAACTGTCCAATCTCCATTAGATTTTTTGTTTCAATTATTTTTTTTTATTAAAGATTGATAATATGAATAGCAATGAATATGATCTCATCTTCAAATGCGAATATCATGTATATACCATTACAAAATTACAGTTATCCAGAATTTACAAACGTAAAAAAAAAAAAAAAATCAGTAGATGTCAAAACTAGTGTCAAAGGAATAATAAAAAACAATCAATAAATGCGCTGCTCAAAGAAAAAAACATCAAAATTATCATAATAAAACACAATGCAAAAAAGATCATACAGAATTCGAAAAATATATATATGAAAGTCCAAAAAGTCCCAAATAAAAGTACAGTGCTCCAATATAGAAAGAAAACAGTGATGAAAAAATATTCATAAATTTTCCAGTGTGTTCAGTGATAATTGATTTTGTCCAGAAAAAAACATTATTTACCACCCTGTATAGTGTTTTGTCGGCAAAAATAAAGTCCAATACTCCCAAAGGATAGTTTATTTGCTCTTTTTATTCTTTAAGTTTCTCCATTAGTTTTTCTATCAACTTTGATGCACAAGGATCTAGCTGACTGGATATTAATTAAGTGGTGATAAAGATAGAGGTGTTGGTAGATTATACAGGATTTGTACAGACATATTGTAATTTTAAAATATTTAAAAAGCATTTTAGTGCTGTGACTTCATCCAAAAAATCCACTTGCTGCAATTTCCAGCAAAATATGCTTTCTACTAGAATGGCCAGGACTGCATACAAGATGCAGAGGTGGTCACAGGGGTGACACATGCTTGTTTAATAAGACATACATAAGTGCATACATCAGTAGTGATGTGTAAAGAGTAAGAAACTATGGCAGTCATTCAGGGTTCTCATATCAACACTTTGCAGCAGTGATAGGCAAATCTGAAATCTGTAGGTGCTCTGTACTTGCAAAGCTTAAGTTTATGTAAACCGTTAGACAGTACCTGAACAAGATTATCCAACGCCCAGGGCCTGGATGACAAACTATGCCCCCTGTCCCACCCCCCTCCTCCATTCATGATGTGCAAGCTTAGAGGATCCCACGCCCAGCAGTCACTCACTTGTCAAAATCACTGCCGTTGTCACTACTCAGCCTTGTAACAGAAGAAAGGCACCTCCATCCCTATAATAAATCATTGCACCCAGGGCAGCCGCCCCCTCCCACCCATCCCTTGTCCTGGCCCTGCCATTAGATGTGTAGCTGTGACTTCAATTTCTGGGCTACTTTAATTGCAAAAAGGAATTACATTTTTGCCCTTTCAGTCCTGAAATTTACAGAACAATGTAGGAGAGCAGAGACTGGTGACCTGACTTTTCTTTCCTGCAGACAAGCAATACAGTCTGGTCACTTTCTTGCCACAGCCGGTAAATGGACGATGTGAGAGCAGTGCTTCCCACATGGAAGAAAAATATATTTTAAAATATATTTTTAAAAAATTCTACCCAAATATATTGACATATATTTGAAATACTACAATTGTGGCTGTATATTATATCTTGTACCTGTATATCTTACAGGTTAAAAAAAATCTGAAGAATATTTTTTAAAATATATATTTTTAAATATATTCTTCAGGTTTTTTTTAACCTATAAAAAATTAATTTTAAGATATATTTTTACATATATTTGTAAATGCATTCAACAAATGTAGATTTGTATTTTCAAAGACATACAGTATATTTGAAATGTATTTTTAAAAATATTTTTCATATATTTTGTAGTAAAAATGCATTTCAACCTACAGTATATATATTTATTGAAATATATTTTGAAATATATTGAATATGGCCAAAATTGTAGTATTTCAAATATATGGCAATATATTTGGGAAGAATATTTTTAAAATATATTTCAAATATATTTTTCTTCCATATGGGTTATGAGCTTTTTCTGTGCTCACTCTGCTCTCTCATCCTGTTGGAATGTTTCTTGCCATCTCATGTGCAATACAACTTAGTTACTTAGTCCAATTGAAAAAAAAAAAAAAGACATGCGTCCATCTAGTTCAACCATTAAAAGAGAAAAAAATTCCAATCCACTTTGCTCCTGCAGGGGAAAAACATCCTTCCTGATCCCCCAAGAGGCAATTGGATATTCACTGGATCAACTTTGCCTATAAATATTAGTATCCAGTTATATTGTGTACAGAAAGAATCCAGGCCTTTTGTAAAACAATCTACTAAGCTGACCAGAACTAGCTCTTGAGGGAGTCTGAACCACATTTTCAAAGCTCTTACTGTGAAGAAGCCTTTCCGTATTTGAAGATTAAATTTCTTTTCCTCCAGATGTAGAGTTCCCCCTTGTCCTCTGTGATGACCTTAAACTGAATACCTCTATAACGAGTCCACTAACAGACATCTAATACTCAAATAAAACAACTGCTGGCACTAAAAGGTGACTACGCCCAAACCTTTGTAAAGATATAGATTAAAAAGTGCAGTGCTCAAAAAAGTTATAATACGTGTCTTAATATACAAACTAAATAGTAAATACAAATGACTAAATAGTCCATAAATATGAAAATCTCTAGTGATAACAGTTCATATAATATCAATACAGTAAATGGGCACAATAGCAATCACCAGATCTCCGCAATTCACCTCTTCAAGGAAAAGTTTTCTTGATATAGCACCGACCATAAATGATGTCATGCACCAGCATCCAGCCCATTTGCTGTTCTCATGATGTACAGTGAGTACATTGGACTGGTGGTGGTGCACATTGTGGAGATTTGTATAGACACATTTTTCATAAGGTCACATTTATTTCACATCTCTTTTATAATATACTACACTATGTACATTATTTTGATTTATGGGGAGCGCTTGTTCCTATTCTAGTCTCGCCATCCATCTGCTACTTCCACTGAGGTTACAAAAATAGAATAGAAAAAAGCCACCTGTAATAGCACAAGTAATTTGTGTCATAATACTATCTCCGACTCACTTATCATAAAAGTGTGGATTCATAAACCGAAAAATGCATAGTAGACAATATGGTAGTGTGACAAGAGCAGCACCACCCAAAGAAAAGAGGTTACTTAAAGATCCACGCGGAGTAATATAGGTTCAATAGTTACAAAGAATACTTTATTTGATCAATAGATCATGGGGAGGTTAAGCATAAGCACAGTGAACATATCAAACAAATAAAATCATTTAAAAGCACTAGGCGTCCTCATATCTGGGTGATTTTTGCACATAGGGAACCATATAAGGCAATGGTATATTATGTAGCTCTATGATCCTAAATTTCCATATAGTTCAAACTTGTATTTAGATTCGCCATAAATTCTTCAGACGTATTCTTGATATAAGCCAGGATGAGTAGAATAGCTCCCTGGTAAATGGAAACTGGAACACAAAAATATATAATGATAGAAAAGCTTAACTAGCACATAAATCACACCATAGCTGCCCCATGCAGAGATAGATTAGTACTTATCTTTACCTTCTCAGTAACTTAGCTGTCATACCAGCAAGATAAATGTAGAGACTTCCTGGGTAACCACCCCAAGTGAAACAAAGTCCACAGTAACAGGTGATTCTAAAGATATATATAAAGTTAAATAGATCATAAACATCAAGCAAAACCCTGAATAGTAAGAAATGACAAAATAAAGGTATATATTACCATCAGTGAAGATCAAGAGGACTCACGTCAACTTGAAATAAGATCAGGTCCTTAATGCTTGTTCTATAGTGCATATATAGGTGGGAAGCCAGGTGGTCTCAATACATTAATTTCAAAGAGAGTATTATATATGTAGCAGGCACTTTATACCTGAGTCTATATACCCAATGAAGGGTTTCCAAAAATTGCTCAAACTGAGATTAGTAAAGCGGTTCCTTAAGGATATAGCTATATCACAGCATACAGCACAGGTGTGACAAAAAGTATATACCTTCCTCCAAAGAGGATTTCCAAAAAATTCCCTGAAAAAACAGGAGTACTAAGCACCTATAGCGTTCCCTATCAGCTCCATGTAGGCTCTATGAGTCTAAACAGCAACTGCCGCTAACTAAGCAAAATAGCCAAAGATAACTTGCCACCGGTGGAAGGTATGCTCCTATTTAAAGTTGCCATATGCGGACTGCTGTAATAGTAGCCTTATGGTAGTTTTCCAGAGCCACGTGCCTTCCTAGCATGGAGCTATAACAACGCCGCTCCTTTCCTCCTCGTGCGCACCGCACCCTATGAAGACACCGAGCGTAGTGCCGTCATTGTGTTGACGCGTTTCGTCCGCCAATCACCGCGGACTTCGTCAGAACTGGGAGGGGACTTCATTCCATTGCCTTATATAGTGCACCACTTGCATACCAAGAACAATCTCCATGTCACCCTCTTGTGTTGAAAAGATATCACTACATTAAAAAATCCAAAGTGAGTTTAAAAAGACATATATTGACTGCTGGCAAATCGAGGAAGGCCGTATTTAAATAAACAACATATCCTTAAATAGAATAGAGGAAAGGAGAAGATAAATATGATTTTAGCAACCAGGAGGGAGGGGGTACAGGGACCATCAAAGTCAATCAAGGAATCTTAGTTTTAATACTATTTTAATTATTATAGAAACTCAATCCGAGGTAAGGAGAAACCCATCTCGGGTTGAGTTCTCTATTTAGTCCCCTCAGGGCCGTCATACCCAAGTTATATTTTACCCAGGGAAATCTATATTCCCTTAGTTCAGAGATAGCCATATGGGCAATATAACACAAAAAAGATATAAATACAGAAAAACTTAATTCAGGAAGACTTTGAAATTAAGTTCTGTGTTTAGTCCGTATGGGGCAAGTGCACCCAGAGTATAGATCCAAAATTTCTCTTTTTGGAGAAGGACTTTGTCAAAGTCACCTCGTCTAGCTGAAATATTCAGCAGGAAGATCCCTTTGACTTTTAAGCCTTCTGTCCTTCCCCCGTGTACTTCTTTAAAATGTTGCGCCAGGGGGTTCTCTTTCTCCCACTTGCCTCCATTTCTATTTTCATTCCTAATGTCTCTCAGGTGTTCACCAATCCTGGTTCTAAGGTTCCTTTTCGTTTTTCCTATATATATCTTCTTACATGGACATTCTATCATGTATATTACTCTATTACTAGAGCAATTAATAAAGCTACGTATCTGAAACACCTGAGAATTATCCTTGTTAGAAAACTGGTTGGTCTTATGCACAAATGGGCAAATTTGACAGTGGCCAAAGGGGAACATACCCCGCAGGCGTGTCTTCCTAGTTAACCAATTTGTTTGTGGAGTCCTCTGAAACTCTGACCGTACTAGTATATCATTTAAATTCTGAGCTCTTTTTGCTACCATTTGGGGACTCTCCTCTACAATTCTTGCTATCTGTGGATTTTGTGTTAATAGATGCCAATGAGAGTCAAGGGCCTTCCTAACTTCACTCCATTGTTGTCCAAATTTAGTTATGAATCTTACGGGTTGGTTTACGGGGTCCGCCTCTATTTTTGATTTTGACTTATTTATTAATTCCTCTCTCGTTCTACCTGAGGCTCTTCTTTTGGCTCTCCTTAGGGTTCTATGTGAATACCCCCTTTCCCTAAATCTCTTATAGAGCTGAATAGATTCATTTCTATATTGAGCTTCTTCTGTACAGTTCCTTTTTATTCTCTGAAACTGACCAATAGGTATACCCTGTTTTAAACTCCTTGGGTGATAGCTACTAGCATGCAGGAGTGTATTAGCCGCTGTTTCCTTTCTAAATGTTTTAGTGACTAGTCTATTTTCATATATTGAAATTGATAGATCCAGAAAGGATATTACCTCTCTATCTACTGTATAAGTTAGTCTGATATTTCTATCGTTCTCATTTAAGAATCCCATAAAATTTTCCAACTGGTCGATACCTCTATCCCACACCATGAGGACATCATCAATGTACCGCAGCCATTTCACCGCATGTTGCTTAAAGGGAGTAGATGGATATACCAAATCTTCTTCCCATAGGCCTAAATGCAGACATGCAAATGCAGGGGCCCAAGGTGCTCCCATGGAGGTACCACATATTTGCTGATAGAAGGAACCCAGGAACTGAAAACAATTATGGGTCAGCATTAATTCCAGAAGGTCCAGAATGAATTCATTCTGAGCTTCCATTTCAGGAAAATATATCTCCAGGAAGAAAGCCACAGCTCTCAGACCCCAGATATGTGGAATAGAGGTATACAGTGATTCCACATCTATGCCCACCAAAAGTGCCCCCTCAGGTACTTTAAAGTTTACAATTTTTTTCACCACATCTCCCGTATCTCTTACATAAGATCTCAGTTTAAGGACCAAGTCCTTAATAAGATCATCAACAAACCTACCAATTAATTCCAGCGGGCCTTTAATAGCAGATACTATAGGGCGTCCCGGTGGTTGGGTAGGGTTTTTATGTATTTTTGGGATTACATAAAAGGTGGGAATATGGTAAACATCTACTTTCAACATATCACCTTCCTGTTTGGTTAGAAGGTTTGCTTCACGTGCCAACTCCACTTTTTGATTCAGAGCCGCAACCAATTTAGGAAAGGGATTCGTATAGAGTTTACAATATGTGTTGGGGTTCCTCAGCTGTCTAAGTACCTCCTTCTCATATTCATCACTTTCTAGCAGTACTATGTTTCCCCCTTTGTTGCTCTTTTTAATCACAATATTTTTAGCGTTTTTAAGTTCCCTAAGTGCTAGTCTTTCACCTTGAGTGAGGTTATCGGGATCCCTCATTGTCCAGTTAATTTTACTAAGGTCCTCATGTACCAAGTCTAAGAAAGTGCTTAGCCATTTATTTTCCCTGATATTAGGCATCCTTCTAGATGAAGTTTTTAGTCTAGTGTGTCTTTTCCACTTATTAGAAACACCTTTTTCCCCAGTCACACCCACAGTAGGGGTCTCCTCCAAAAGACTTAGAAGGTCACTTAGTGCCTGTTGTTCCCTTTCTGAGTCTAAGCCATAGGGATTCTGTTCATCTCTAAATAGATACGGGATTTTTAGAAGGATCTTTCTCAAAAATAAATTTCGATCTTTATAGACCTCGAAGAGGTCCATTTTATCCGTAGGGGAAAAGGTCAAGCCTTTACGTAACAAGTCATGATGTCTTTTTTTCAACACGAACTTAGATAAATTAATTACCTTCAGATCGTTGCTTCCCTCTTCTAAGTTATCTTTTACCTTTTGTGACTTCTGGTTCGATTTTGGTTGAGTGGTTTCAGGGCAACTATAGCACTTCTTTCTTCCTTTGTCCCAATTACTTGCTTGTTTGTCTGTTTTAATATACCCTGATTTTCGCCCTCCGTTTTTTCCTCTAAAAAACTAACAGATCTCGTTAGTTTCGTCATCATCCTCACTCATTGACGAATATTGTCTATTATTCCTAGAGAAATATCTCTTCCGTTTAGAACGACTCCTTCCTCTATTATTAGATAGATCAAATATTTCACCTTTTTCCCAATCCTCTAGGTCCCTTCTGAACTTTTGTTGATTAGTAAATTTCAGATTTTTTTGTATTTTTCTATCTCTTTTCTAAGGAAATCATTATGACGCCTAGTGCTTTTAAATGATTTTATTTGTTTGATATGTTCACCGTGCTTATGCTTAACCTCCCCATGATCTATGTGATCAAATAAAGTATTCTTTGTAACTATTGAACCTATATTACTCCGCGTGGATCTTTAAGTAACCTCTTTTCTTTGGGTGGTGCTGCTCTTGTCACACTACCATATTGTCTACTTCCACTGAGGGACTAGTCTGGTTGTTGCCATCATCAAAGAGTCATTCCCCTAAATGAACCACTGAAAAGGGTTTTATCAACCTTGGAGGAGGTTATTGAGCCCAGTTTGCTGCTTATAATCTGTGCAGCAATTCTTTCTGGTGAGAGCATTTGGATTGGTGGTGGGACACACTGAAGAATTTTAGTTGGCGACCCCGCTCTGAAGATGTGCGTGTGCACGATACGCGTCAGGAGGAGCCATATCACGCCGTGACGTCACGCCGCCGGAGCAACGTGGAGCTTCGGCGCCTATCTTTAACACCGGACGGTCAGTCCCTTACATAGGGCATACTCATTGTAATCACCTTTTGATGCATCATTTTAATTTTATCATAAAATTGCCTTATTAAGTCTATTAAACCTTACTACACTATGGGCGTACCTTTGTTCTAACCCCCTGGGGGAGTCTTTAACCCTCAGATACACTGCCTCAGGATGGACCCCTGTATCCAGAAAGGGAATCTCCCACCCAGGGAGCAATGCCAGTTTAACCCCTTAAGGGGAACTCTGGTGGATGTGGATCATTCTTAAAGCCCTAAGGATCCTGTCTGATGACCTACCATCCCTTAGAGGGTAGACCACCTAGTTCCTGACTCCACTGGATGACATCTGGAATATTGAATTAAAGGCGCATTTTAAATGCGCGTCCGGTGAGTGCGCCTTACGTACAATATCACTGCACGGACACCGCTTCCAGAAATAACAAAAGCACAAGAGTCTCTTTATGAACTGTTTTTCAAGGATTTATTCATAAACTATTTATTGGAGATATATTTATTTTACTGAGTTTTTTAGCGCTGCACCCCCATTTTACAGTATATTGATATTATATGGACTGTTATCACCAGAGATTTTCATATTTATGGAATATCTAATCATTTGTATTTACTATCTAGTTTGTATAGTATGCGACTTATTAGAACTTTATCTTTTGAGCGCTGCACTTTTTAATAGACTTCTAGTACTGCCTCTTCTAGTCTAATTGCTGCCATACAGATGATTTTAAGTGCAAATCATTATTACATCAGCTGTTTAAAAATATGTAATATTTTATTATTGAACACATAACTGGATTGTATGCCTGAAGTCCCCTTTAAGTCCCCTTTAATTAACATAGTCATGCTATAACCATCCACTTATCTGTGTATCAAAATATATAAGCTATATGTCCAAAAATGTGTGGACTTCTGACCATCACACCTAAATGATCTTGATGGACATCCCTTTCTAAACCATGGGCATTAATACGGAGCTGGCCACCTTGTGTAGGGATAACATCTTCAAGAGCTTTCTACAAAAGCTTGGAATTTGTTTGAAGGTATTTATACCTATTCAGTTAAAAGAGTATTTGTGAGGTCAGGTACTTACAGTGAAGAACAGAAGTATTTGAACACCTTGCGATTTTGCAAGTTCTCCCACTTAGAAATCATGGTTGGTCTGAAATTCACATTGTAGGTGCATTCCCACTCTGATAGACAGAATTTAAAAAAAAATTCAGGAAATCACATTGTATGATTTTTAAAGAATTAATTTGCCTTGCACTTCTGAACATAAGTATTTGAACACCTAAGAAACAGCAAGAATTCTGGCTCTCAAAGACCTGTTACTGTGCCTTTAAAAAGTCCACCTCTACTCCACTCATTAATCTAACTTAGTAGCACCTGTCTGAGCTCTTTAAAGACACCTGTCCACCCCACAGTCAGTCAGACGCCGACTACTACCATGGGCAAGACCAAAGACATTTTTAATACTTCTGTTATGGACATCTGATGTTTTTTATTCTGCCTCTAAACACCCCTGCATGTACATGCACACATAGGCATTTAGGCTCCATTCATATCTGAGTGTAGCATTTTTCAGTGGTTTTTCACGCATAATTTACAGCGATTTTACTGCGTTTATAGCCGTTTTTGAGCTTTGGCTTTTTTTTTTTTTAGCCAATACAGAAAAATATCATCTATTGCATCATTTGTTGCTGGGTTTTTCTGGGTTTTTTTTGTTTTTCCATCAGCTGTTAGTTTTTTTATTATTATTATTCATTTATTATTATTTTGTTTTTTGTTAGGGTAAGGGGTTAGAGTTAAGGTTAGGTTAGAGTTAGGGCTTGGGTTGGGGTTTGTATTTTATGTATTCTTTCTTATTATTTATTTATCTATAGTATTTTATTTATTATATTCTTTTTTTTTCCTATTTATTCATTTTTTTAGGGTTAGGGTGATATTATTATTAATAATAAGAAGAATGATAATAATAAATGAATAAATGTAAAATAAATACACAAATATATTAAAATAATCATAAATACTTGTAATAATCAATTAATAATAATTAATCCATAACCTTAACCCTTTATTTTAATTATGATTATTGTATTTTTTTGTTTGGGTGTTTATTATTATTATAATTATTGATTTATTTAATTTTTCTTTTTAAGGTTATTTATTTATCATGATTTTTCTATTTGATTTATTTTACATTTATTT
The DNA here is from genome assembly GCF_062004578.1 of Staurois parvus. Classification (NCBI taxonomy): domain Eukaryota; kingdom Metazoa; phylum Chordata; class Amphibia; order Anura; family Ranidae; genus Staurois; species Staurois parvus. The sequence continues at coordinate 15,533,903 of NW_028317933.1, forward strand.
ATTCATATACTATTACTTTTTTCTTTTCTTTTTTTCATTTGAGCAGAAAATCGAGTAAAATGCACCAATTTCGCATTTCTGTTCTTTTCTATGGGAATAAAAATGAGCCAAAAATGTGCAAATCTGCACCAATTTGAGCTACAAAAGTAGCTCAAAAATTTTTTGGAGCTTTAGGGCATTCTGCTTAAGGCGACTTAAAGTGGAGATGTGAACCATCTACTTAGAGTAATATTGATTTTTTTTCTCCCTGAGAGTTTTGGAGCTTTGAGGTCCAAAACACTCAGGTGTGAATGCAGCCTTAGAGGAGTTTAGAGGCCAAAAAAAAAAAAAAACCACTGCCAGCGCATCAAGGAGCAGCAGTGTTTTGGCAGGAAAGCCCTTTGATGCTGTAAATGCATGTAAATGAGTGTTAATGCTTGAACGTTAATTAATTTCAATGACCAGAATAAATTAATATTCTAGCCTTTGAAATAATTAACATCCAAGCATTTGATGTGCCTGAGCGCATCATACGGGTTCACAAGCTTCAAGCATTTTTTTGGCCAAAATACCGCTGCCAGGAGAAAAGGCATCTAGGAGAGATAGCCTGATGTGGAAAATTGATTAGGATAAACTCCTATTTGCTCCAAGGTTATACTGGGGTGGATGATTATTAGAAGATATTAATTAATACTGAGAAGCCTAGTCATCCAGTTGGGAAGATGGTGACAACTGACCCAAAATTTTTACTTTGTACAGATGCCAAAGGTCGCTGTGGAGTTTCAGCCGGTCACTGCATTGTTGACTTTAACCAACCCTCTGAAGGAGGCCTTGAAGAAAATTGTGATCAGAGCAACAGGCAAGGGTCTAATATATAAGGACAGGATATACAGGTACATTCTAACTAGAACAGTAACTTATTTTAATAGTATTATACTTTGTTTTGGCTCCTTTGCCTCTTGCAGGCAACCACATCATAGCTGCCATTGGCAATCAGTTGGCAACTATAAATTGGTTGGGTGGCCAGTAATAACATCTTTAAGGGAATACTTACAAAATAATAAGAGCTGCTAGCAGGTATCAAGTGAAAACACTACACACCTGTAGTAGCGCTTATTCTTTGTTACGCTTGCCTGCTCTCACCGCTCCCGCATTCCTATTGGCTTATCACTATGATGGGCTGCCTCCTCCAATAGGAATGTGGGTGAGTTGGGAGACACGCAGTAACTGCCTATTGCTGATTCATAATGGTCTGAAATTTGTGAACTTCGTTTGCTGACACACATGGACGAAAAATATATTTCAAATATATTTTAAAAATACTCTTCCCAAATATATTGACATATATTTGAAATACTAAAATTTTAGCCATATTCAATATATTTAAAATTATATTTCAATAAATATATATATATATATACATATATATATACATACACACACACACATATATATATATATATATATATACACATATACATACACACACACACATATATATATATATACATACATACACACACACACACACACACACACACACACACACACACACACATATATATATACAGTGGGGATCGAAAGTTTGGGCACCCCAGCTAAAAATTTGTATTAATGTGCATAAAGAAGCCAAGGAAAGATGGAAAAATCTCCAAAAGGCATCAAATTACAGATTAGACATTCTTATAATATGTCAACAAAAGTTAGATTTTATTTCCATCATTTACACTTTCAAAATAACAGAAAACAAAAAAATGGCGTCTGCAAAAGTTTGGGCACCCTGCAGAATTTATAGCATGCACTGCCCCCTTTGCCAAGCTGAGACCTGCCAGTGTCATGGATTGTTCTCAATCATCGTCTGGGAAGACCAGGTTATGTCAATCTCAAAGGTTTTAAATGCCCAGACTCATCTGACCTTGCCCCAACAATCAGCACCATGGGTTCTTCTAAGCAGTTGTCTAGAAAACTGAAACTGAAAATAGTTGACGCTCACAAAGCTGGAGAAGGCTATAAGAAGATAGCAAAGCGTTTTCAGATGTCAATATCCTCTGTTCGGAATGTAATTAAGAAATGGCAGTCATCAGGAACAGTGGAAGTTAAAGCAAGATCTGGAAGACCAAGAAAAATATCAGACAGAACAGCTCGCAGGATTGTGAGAAAAACAATTCAAAACCCACGTTTGACAGCACGATCCCTCCAGAAAGATCTGGCAGACACTGGAGTTGTGGTACACTATTCCACTATAAAGAGATACTTGTACAAATATGGTCTTCATGGAAGAGTCATCAGAAGAAAACCTCTTCTACGTCCTCACCACAAAAATCATCGTTTGAACTTTGCAAATGAACATATAGACAAGCCTGATGCATTTTGGAAACAAGTTCTGTGGACCGATGAGGTTAAAATTGAACTTTTTGGCCGGAATGAGCAAAGGTACGTTTGGAGAAGAAGGGGCACAGAATTTAATGAAAAGAACCTCTGTCCAACTGTTAAGCATGGGGTTGGATCAATCATACTTTGGGGTTGTGTTGCAGCCAGTGGCACAGGGAACATCTCACGAGTAGAAGGAAAAATGGATTCAATAAAATTTCAGCAAATTTTGGATGGTAACTTGATGCCATCTGTGAAAAAGCTGAAGTTAAAGAGAGGATGGCTTCTACAAATGGATACTGATCCTAAACACACCTCGAAATCCACGGGGGATTACATCAAGAGGCGTAAACTGAAGGTTTTGCCATGGCCTTCACAATCTCCTGACCTCAACATAATTGAAAATCTATGGATAGACCTTAAAAGAGCAGTGCGTGACAGACAGCCCAGAAATCTCAAAGAACTGGAAGACTTTTGTAAGGAAGAATGGGCAAAGATACCTCAAACAAGAATTGAAAGACTCTTGGCTGGCTACAAAAAGCGTTTACAAGCTGTGATACTTGCCAAAGGGGGCAGTACAAGATATTAACTCTGCAGGGGGCCCAAACTTTTGCAGACGCCATTTTTTTGTTTTCTGTTATTTTGAAGGTGTAAATGATGGAAATAAAATCTAACTTTTGTTGACATATTATAAGAATGTCTAATCTGTAATTTGATGCCTTTTGGAGATTTTTCCATCTTTCCTTGGCTTCTTTATGTACATTAATACAAATTTTTAGCTGGGGTGCCCAAACTTTCGATCCCCACTGTATATACATACACACACACATATATATATATATATATATACACACACATACATACACACATATATATATATATATACAGTTGTGGCCAAAATTATTCAACCCCCAATGCTGTAAAGGGGTTTAGGGACTATAGTGTACATTTGGAATTGTATTCAGAATCAAATCCTACAAGGACGTTGTAACTACCCAAATGCAACTAAAATGACATCAATTGTTTATGTAATACAGTAGTAAATGGTTCTTATGTGGTTTCTTCATTGCCACAATTATTCAACCCCTTAAAGACTACCACTCTGAAGAACAGAGGTTCATACAGGTGCTTTCCATCAGGTATTGAAAACACCTGTGGATGTCACCGAGCAGCAATCAAGCATAATAAGCACCAATTAGGCAGCTTTAAAATGACTGTGATACTCAGCTCCTTCTAGACATTTACTGGTGTGGTTACAAACATGGTGAAGGCAAGAGAATGGTCCAGGAAGACAAGAGAAGAGGTGATTTCTCTTCACAGGAAGGGCAATGGCTATAAGAAGATTGCAAAGATGTTAAACATACCAAGAGACACCTTAGGAAGCATCATTCGCAAATTCAAGGCAAAGGGCACTGTTGAAACGCTACCTGGTCGTGGCAGAAAGAAGATGCTGACTTCGACTGCTGTGCGCTACCTGAAGCGTAGAGTGGAGAGAAGTCCCCGTGTGACTGCTGAGGAACTGAGAAAAGATTTGTCAGATGTGGGTACAGAAGTTTCAGCCCAGACAATAAGACGCACACTGCGTAATGAAGGCCTCCGTGCCAGAACTCCCAGGCGTACCCCCTTGCTGTCTCCAAAGAATAAGAAGAGTCGACTGCAGTATGCCAAAAGCCATGTGGACAAACCACAAAAGTTGTGGGATAGTGTTCTGTGGACTGATGAAACAAAATTAGAACTGTTTGGGCCCATGGATCAACGCTATGTTTGGAGGAGGAAGAACAAGGCCTATGATGAAAAGAACACCTTGCCTACTGTGAAGCATGGTGGAGGGTCAATCATGCTTTGGGGCTGTTTTGCTTCTGCAGGTACAGGGAAGCTTCAGCGTGTGCAAGGTACCATGAATTCTCTTCAGTACCAGGAGATATTGGATGGAAACGTGATGCAGTCCGTCACACACCTGAGGCTTGGGAGACGTTGGACCTTTCAACAGGACAATGATCCCAAGCATACCTCCAAGTCCACTAGAGCATGGTTGCAGAGGAAAGGCTGGAACATTTTGGAGTGGCCATCGCAGTCACCAGACTTAAATCCGATTGAGAACCTCTGGTGGGACTTAAAGAAAGCAGTTGCAGTGCGCAAGCCTAAGAATGTGACTGAACTGGAGGCCTTTGCCCATGAAGAATGGGCGAAGATACCCGTAGATCGCTGCAAGACACTTGTGTCAAGCTATGCTTCACGTTTAAAAGCTGTTATAACTGTAAAAGGATGCTGTACTAAGTACTAAGATTGAATGTCACTTGGGGGTTGAATAAAACTGATAATGCTGTGAGCACAGAAAAGACATTTGTGGTTATTTCATTATAACTGTTATGTTATATTTGTCTGACCTACAAGTGCCTCTTTAATGTAAATGTAAGCAAGATGACTGAATGATCAAAAGCAATGTCAAACTGGCCAAAACACTCAATTTCAGTGGGGGTTGAATAATTTTGGCCACAACTGTATATACACATACATACACACATATATATACATATCTATACACACATATATATATATATATATATATATATACATATACATACATACACACATACATACACATATATACATATACATACAGTTGCAAGAAAAAGTATGTGAACCCCTTGGGATTACGTGGAGTTTTGCATGAATTGGGCATAAAATGTGCTCTGAACGTCATCTAAGTCACAACAATAGAAGAACACAGTCTGCTGAACATAATACTACACAAACATTAGATGTTGCCATGGTTTAATTGCACATAACATGTAAACATTCACAGTGCAGGGAGGAAAAAGTATGTGAGGCCCTAGCTTAATGACTCCTCCCAGAGCTAATTGGAGCCAGGAGTGAGCCAACCTTGACTCCAATCAGTGTGATGATATTGGATGTCTTGCTGACAGCTGTCCTGCCCTTAAAAAACACACACCTGTTTTGGGTTTACTGGTTTCAAGAAGCACTGTCTGATGTGAACCATGCCTCGTAGAAAAGAGCTCTCAGAAGACCTACGATCAAGAATTGTTGACTTGCATGAAGCTGGAAAGGGTTACAAAAGTAGCTCCAAAAGCCTTGATGTTCATGTGTCCACGGTAAGACAGACTGTCTACAAATGGAGAAGGTTTAGCACTGTTGCTACTCTCCCTAGGCGTGGTCGTCCTGTAAAAATGACTGCAAGAGCACAGCGCTGAATGCTGCATGAGGTAAAGAAGAATCCCAGAGTGTCAGCTAAAGACCTACAGAAATCTCTGGCACATGCTAACATTTTTGTGGACACATCTACAAAAAGGAAAACATTAAACAAGAATGGAGTACATGGGAGGACACCACGGAGGAAGCCATTGCTGTCCAAAAAGAATACTGCAGCACGTTTGAAGTTTGCAAAAGAGCACCTGGATGTTCCACAGCACTATTGGCAAAATATACTGTGGACAGATGAAACCAAGATTGAGTTGTTTGGGAAGAACACACAACACTATGTGTGGAGAAAAAAAGGCACAACACACCAACATCAAAACCTCATCCCCACTGTAAAACATGGCGGAGGGAGCATCATGGTTTGGGGCTGCTTTGCTGCCTCAGGGCCTGGACGGATTGTTGTCATTGATGGGAAAATGAATTCCAGAGTTTATCAAGACATTTTGCAGGAAAACGTACAACCATCTGTCCGCCAACTGAAGCTCCCCAGAGGATGGGTGATGCAACAGGACAATGACCCAAAGCATACAAGTAATTCAACAAAACAATGGCTGCAACAGCACAGAATACGCCTTCTGGAGTGGCCCAGTCAGAGTCCTGACCTCAACCCGATTGAAATGCTGTGGCATGACCTTAAGAGAGCGATTCACACCAGACATCCCAAGAATATTGCTACACTGAAACAGTTTTGTGAAGAGGAGTGGTCCAAAATGACTCCAGATCGTTGTGCAGGTCTGATCTGCAACTACAGGAAATGCTTGGTTGAGGTTATTGCTGCCAAAGGAGGGTCAACCAGTTATTAAGTCCAAAGGTTCACATACTTTTTCCTCCCTGCACTGTGAATGTTTACATGTTATGTGCAATAAACCATGGCAACATCTAATGTTTGTGTAGTATTATGTTCAGCAGACTGTGTTCTTCTATTGTTGTGACTTAGATGACGTTCAGAGCACATTTTATGCCCAATTCATGCAAAACTCCACGTAATCCCAAGGAGTTCACATACTTTTTCTTGCAACTGTACATACACACATACATACACACACTGTATGTTGAAATGCGTTTTTATTACAAAATATATGAAAAATATTTAAAACAATAAATTTCAAATATACTGTATGTCTTTAAAAATACACATCTACATTTTTGGAATGCATTTACAAATATATGTAAAAATATATGTTAAAATTATTTTTTTATAGGTTAAAAAAACCTGAAGAATATATTTAAAAAATATAAATTTTAAAAAATATTCTTCAGATTTTTTTAACATATAAAAAAGTCATTTTAACATATATTTTTACATATATTTGTAAATGCATTCCAAAAATGAAGATTTATATTTTTAAAGACATAAAGTATATTTGAAATGTACAGTCATGGCCGAAATTGTTGGCACCCTTGATATTTTTCCTGAAAATCAAGTATTTCACACAAAAAAGGTATTGCATTAACACATGTTTTGCTATACACATGTTTATTCCCTTTGTATGTATTGGAACAAATATAAAACAGAGGCAGAAAAGCAAATATGACATAATGTCACACAAAACCCCAAAAATGGGCTGGACAAAAGTATTGGCACCCTTAACTTAATATTTGGTTGCACACCCTTTGGAAAACATAACTGAAATCAGTCGCTTCCTATAACCATCAATAAGCTTCTGACACCTCTCACCCGGAATTTTGGACCACTCTTCCTTTGCAAACAGCTCCAGGTCTCTCTTATTGGAAGGACACCTTTTCCCAACAGCAATTTTAAGATCTCTCCACAGGTGTTCAATGGGATTTAGATCTGGGCTCATTGCTGGCCACTTCAGAACTCTCCAGCGCTTCTTTGCCATCCATTTCTGAGTGCTTTTTGACGTATGTTTGGGGTCATTGTCCTGCTGGAAGACCCAGGATCTTGGACGCAAACCCAGCTTTCTGACACTGGGCCCTACAGTGCGACCCAAAATCCTTTGGTAATCCTCAGATTTCATGATGCCTTGCACACAGTCAAGGCACCCAGTGCCAGAGGCAGCAAAACAACCCCAAAACATCATTGAACCTCCACCATATTTTACCGTAGGTACTGTGTTTTGTTCTTTGTAGGCCTCATTCCGTTTTCGGTAAACAGTAGAATGATGTGCTTTACCGAAAAGCTCTATCTTGGTCTCATCTGTCCACAAGACGTTTTCCCAGAAGGCTTTTGGCTTACTCAAGTACATTTTGGCAAACTGTAGTCTTGCTTTTTTATGTCTCTGTGTCAGCAGTGGGGTCCTCCTGGGTCTCCTGCCATAGCGTTTCATTTCATTTAAATGTCGACGGATAGTTCGCGCTGACACTGATGCTCCCTGAGCCTGCAGGACAGCTTGAATGTCTTTGGAACATGTTTGGGGCTGCTTATCCACCATCCGGACTATTCTGCGTTGCAATCTTTCATCAATTTTCCTCATCCGTCCACGACCAGGGAGATTAGCTACAGTGCCATGGGTTGCAAACTTCTTGATAATGTTGCGCACTGTGGACAAAGGCAAATCTAGTTCTCTGGAGATGGACTTGTAACCTTGAGATTGTTGATATTTTGCCACAATTTTGGTTCTCAGGTCCTCAGACAGTTCTCGTCTCCTCTTTCTGTTGTCCATGCTTAGTGTGGCACAGACAGACACACAATGCAAAGGTTAAGTGAACGTCTCTCCTTTTTATCTGCTTTCAGGTGTGATTTCTATATTGCCCACACCTGTTACTTGCCCCAGGTGAGTTTACAGGAGCATCACATGCTTGTAACATTCTTATTTATCCGCAGTTGTGAAAGGGTGCCAATACTTTTGTCCAGCCCATTTTTGGAGGTTTGTGTGACATTATGTCGAATTTGCTTTCTTTCCTCCCTTTTTTTGTTTTGTCCCAATACACACAAAGGGAATAAACATGTGTATAGCAAAACATGTGTTAATGCAATACGTTTCGTGAGAAATACATGATTTCCTGGAGAAATATCAAGGGTGCCAACAATTTCGGCCATGACTGTATATGTCTTTTGGGTTTTTGGCTGCCTACTTTTTGGGTCATTGTGGACATCTTTCCTTCCCTCCTTAAACTGCTCATGCCATTCAAAAACACTTGATTTTTTCATGGAATGTTCACCACATACGTGTCATTTCTTCTGAAACCCCATAAAGAAAGTCAGCTGGTCTGCTCAAGTTAGAACATGTCGGAACAGGCTTGTGTGAATAGCTGGGTGACACACAACCACAGTACTATGCCATGGGCATTACTGGAATTAAATTGTCACACTTCGTACTTTATGTATATTTTAGGTGCATGTCAAATGCATCTTAAAAATATGGTAAATGCATATAATGCATTGCATGTGGTCTACTGACTTCTCCACTGCTGCTTTCAGATGTCATAATGTTCTGCCAGAAGGTGACTTGATCTACCCACTTACCTTCACTCCAACACAAGTGGGTGACAGAAGACTTTGTGTGCAGCTTCAGAGTGACAAGTTTGAGCTCATCACCAGCTTTCAGAATTTGGAGGTGTTACCTAACAATGTTGAAGAATGTAAGTCATTTGGGGTACTGAGTGGGAGGCTTCTAAGCTTGGCAAATTAGTTTTGTGCCTCATGAACTAGAGACAACGGAAGTAGACATATAACTTCCCCATGTCCAAAGTATTTGTAAGACCTTTTCTTGAATACACAGTTCAGTTTTGGGCAGCAGCAGCAGTTCACAAAAAAGGATGTTTTGGAACTGGGGATATTTTTATTGAAAGGCAACTAAATTAATAAGGGGGGATGGTTGAGCTATTATTAATATTATCATTATAAGGATTTACAGAATATAGCACCAACAGTTTGAGCAACTTATATAAATACATAAATGGTCCATAAAGTAAACTTGGTGAAAAGTTCACTTTAAAGCGGTAGCAAAACCAAAAATGTATTATATTGCAGCTTACCCATCACTAAATGTGGTGGTTGCTGCATCAGTTCTCTTTTCTTTGGCTTTTTTCCCTGTATTTTCAGCTGGTGATCTGGCCAGTAACACACGTCCTGTATTAGTGAGACACCAATTTGGAGGACTGAGCAAAGGACACAGCAGACAGCAACATTGTTATTCTGGGGGGGGGGGGGGGAGTGGTAAATGTACTAGCAGATTTGAATAAAATAACCAATTGAAGCCAAACTCCATCTACCACTTTATAAACAGTTAAAGCAAGCAGTTTGAACTAGAACCTCTGAAAAACAGCAGAGCTTCTTACTGAATCACTAGATGAAAAATAGAAAGAAAGAAAGCCTAAAAAAGGAAACAAATGCAACCATCAAATCTAAGAATTGGTAAGCTGCAATATAATATACACTCACTAGCCTCTTTATTAGGTACACCTGTTCAATTGCTTGGTAACACAAATCGCTAATCAGCCAGTCACATGGCAGCTGTATATAAGAAACAAAAATGGGGCACACAGGCCTAGTGCATTACCTTAAAAATGAGATTTATTTATAAATTTCAAAATACAAGAGAAATAAAATCAGATCAAAATGAAAAGCAAGGAATGCCAAGTGGTCCAGGAACCCAAGAAGGTGGTCTGGTGGGGAACTGTGAACCTCTGGATAGCTGGTGACTAACACGTTTCAAGGATGAGGAAGAGACACAACCTTGAAATGCGTCAGCCGCCACCTATCCAGAGGTTCACAGTGCCCCACCAGACCACCTTCAGGGGTTCCTGGAACACTTTGCATCCCTTGCGATATGCTTTTCATTTTGATCTGATTTTATTTCTCTTGTATTTTACAATTTATAAATAAATCTCATTTTTAAGGTAATGCACTAGGCCCGTGCGCCCTCTTTTTGTTTCTTATATACAGTTCTCTTTGGATTTCCCTGGTCCATTGAGGGCAGTAAGGCTTGCATTCCTTTCTTACTCATGTGGGGATATTGACATTGTGGAGTCCACTGTCCAGCGCAGGAGCACATGCATTCGGTTGCTTTATTCTTCTTGTCACATGGCAGCAACTAGGTATCTAGACATAGTGAAGACAACTTGCTGAAGTTCAAACCAAGCATCAGAATGGGGAAGAAAGGGGATTTAGGTGGCTTTGAACGTGGCATGGTTGTTGGTGCCAGACAGGCTGGTTTGAGTATTTCAATAAGTGCTGATCTACTGGGATTTTCACACACAACAATTTCTAGGGTCTGGAATGGTCCCTATGGTCTGGAAAGAGAGAAAATATCCAGCGAGCAGTAGTTGTATGGATGAAAATGCCTTGTTGATGTCAGAAGAGAATGGGCAAACTGGTTGCTGCAACATTCAGGTGGTAGGGTCAGAATTTGGAGTAAACAACATGAAAGCATGGATCCATCCTGCTTTGTGTCAATGGTTCAGGCTGGTGGTGGTGGTGTCATGGTGTGGCGGATATGTTCTTGGCACTAGCAAGGTGTACCTAATAAAGTGGCTGGAGAATGTATGTTTGCTTTTGTATTTAATACTGCTTAAAGGTCACTGAAAATGACAAAGGGGTAATGTTTGCATCTGGAAGAAAAAATGTTTAACCACGTTTTCCTAAATCTTTGCTTATATATTTTGCCATCATTTGCCCAATTTTGTATATTTTCATATTTGAGAAATAAAAGGAAAAATGCAGTTGGGCAACATAAAATATATTTATCAAAATTATAATTTAAAGTATTGATATTGGGCTACTGTGAAGGGATAACTAAGCAAACATTTGTATTCCTGGCAGGGTCTGTCCATCACTGGGAGGTATTCCAGAAGTTTTCAGAAGCCACTTCTTCTTCAGAAGAGACAGAGTCCATCAGTCTCAGCATCCACACGGAAAGCGAAGCATTCTATGGATATGACATCCCCTTTTCACTGGAAGTCTCTAACAAAAGCAAAGTGCAGAAAAGCCTTTATGTTTGTCTTACAGCAGAGTATGTTGATGAGGATGGGAATGGTAGCATACATTTCTGGCAAGAAAACTTTGATGTGTCTTTGCAGGCAAACGGAGGTAAGGAAACAAAAATCTGCATGGCATTGTCATTAGTTAAATAGGGACCGTTTGGTACTCTATGATAATATTATCCTGATACATGCAAATATGTACTTTCAAAGTAGTTGATATGTGTTCTAGTGTTTCCAGTATCTTTCCTCAATGCCTAACATACATAAAATTTTACATAAATATTCAAGCTACACTTGCCACGCAGGACCTGGCTAGAAACACAAAGTGAGTGCCACACCAATTGTTGGAGTCTCGAAATCTAAATGTAATATTCCTTAGTTAAGAAAACACAAGATGTTAAGGCTCCATTCATACTAGGGTGTTTCAAATCGCAGACAGAATCGCCGTGATTCGGCCCGCGATTTGAAAATGTGTTGTGAAAGGGTCATTTCACATGGGCGTTCCGTATGTCCATTTTCCATCTGCCCATACAGATGAAAAACAGACACTCATGCATTTCTATGGACTAGTGGATGTAAACGCATTGTCATCTGTTTACATCCATTAATGTCCGCATCCGTTAACATTAGGCTTTTTCTGTTGAAAAAAAACTATTTTTCTTCCATAAAAAAAACGGAACGGATGAAAAACTGATGTAAACAGACATACGGTCCCTTTCTGCATTGGTAAAGGATGTAAAAAACTGATGAAAAGCTGATGAAAAAACAGATGTAAACTGATCTGTTTTTTTCATCAAATCAGTCAAATTTTTTCAAAGAAAAAACGGAACGCTCATGTGAAAGGACCCAAAGTGTAAAAATGCATAATTGTGTGCTCAGCTTCCATTCATTTCAATGGCTCCTGAAAATGCAGGGCATCTTTCCAAGCGGCAAACACCATGATTGTGCAAATTCGTGAGACGCACGATGCCTAAAAAAGGTTCCGGAACCTTTTTTGGGCGTCGCGCATCCTGATAGTTTTTGTACGCGATCGCCGCACGTTTGCCGCTCAGAAAAATATGCCGTGATAGCGGCAAAAACACCCTGTGTGTTCAGGTGCCATTGAAATGAATAGCACCTGAATACACCATCGAGCATTTTCACACTTCGGGTCCATTTCACACGGGCGTTCCACCGCGATTTGAAACGCTATAGTGTAAATGGAGCCTAAAGGATAGGTTCACCTTGAAGAACGCATTACATGTACCATTCATTTTTAGGGTGGAATATGTAACATGTTCCCGCTCCCACCGCCTCCCCCTGATTTCCCCCTCGCAGTGACAGTGGGCCAGGGGGATCTTCTCGCTGTACCCGCTGTCAGAATTTGAAAAGAAGGTGGCCTTGCAGGGCCAGACAGCTGTGTCATTCATTCACAGGGTTCTGTGAATGAATACCTACAAGCAGCGTCAGCCACGGGACAGCTTGCAATCCTCAATGAACTGTGAAGGTGCAGGTAAGTGCTCTCATAGTCCATTGAGCTTCCTGGACTGAAGTAACTGCCTGCATCAGAATATCGGAAGTACGGACAGACAGCTACACTGACAGTCTGCAAGATTCTGACATTGCATGCGCAATCTGCTGATCGCAGCGCAATGATTTACAGGCTCCTAAGAAAAAAAAACGTAAATGCACATTTGTTAACCTGCATAAAAATGTGTATTTATTTATTAGATCTGATCGTATCCTTTAAAGCCAAAGCATTTCAGGGGTTGCTAAAGCCGCCCTTTGTCTGGGATTTAAAATCTTTATAAGACTGGGAATCAGGACTCTTGAAAAAAGCTTCAGGGACTTATCGGCCTGTGTAATATAGATGTGCTGTACCTGTCAAGCATTGTGAACACCTGACTGTTTGTTTAAGGGCTGGTACACATCTGTGCAGCACGTTTGAGGTGGGTTTTACATGTGTTTATGTGCATTACCATTGAACTCTATATAATATGCATTTTCTTGACAGCATAACATTCTTATGACTGAAGGCTTCTCTCCGACATAAGTTGACGCTCACAAGATCATTGAATGACGTGCAACCATAATTGCTACACACATTTGCAGGCTCTGCTTGCTGCTGCACAACGGCTGTGCATCACTGATGAGTAAACCTGAATTTAAGCTTTTAACATTCCCCAATATATACAGTGGATATAAAAAGTCTACACACCCCTGTTAAAATGTCAGGTTTCTATGATGTAAAAAAATGAGACAAAGATAAATCATTTCAGAACTTTTTCCACCTTTAATGTGACCTATAAATTGTACAACTCAATTGAGATCCAAACAAATCTTTTTTTGGGGGGTGGGGAAGTAAACATAAAAAACTAAAATAATGTGATTGCATAAGTGTTCACTTATAACTGGGGATGTAGCGGTGTTCAGAATTAAGCAATCACATTGAAAAGCATGTTAAATAGGAGTCAGTACACACCTGCCATCATTTAAAGTGCCTCTGATTAACCCCAAATAAAGTTCAGCTGTTCTAGTAGCTCTTTCCTGACATTTTCTTAGTCACATCCTAAAGCAAAAGCCATGGTTCGCAGAGAGCTTCCAAAGTATCAGAAGGATCTCATTGTTAAAAGGTAATCAGGAGACAGGTACAAAAGGATTTCTATGGCATTAGATCTTGGAACACAGTGAAGACAGTCATTATCAAGTGGAGAAAATATGGCGCAACAATGACATTACCAAGAACTGGATGTTCCTCCAAAATTGATGAAAAGACAAGAAGAAAACTGGTCTGGGAGGCTGCCAAGAGGCCTAGAGCAATATTAAAGGAGCTGCAGGAATATCTGGCAAGTACTGGCTGTGTGGCACATGTGACAACAATCTCCTGTATTCTTCATATGTCTAGGCTATGGGGTAGAGTGGCAAGACGGAAGGCTTTTCTTGCGAAAAAAAACATCCAAGACTCACTAAATTTTGCAAAAACATATCTGAAGTCTCCCAAAAGCATATGGGAAAATGTGTTATGGTCTAATGAAACCAAGGTTGAACTTTTTGGCCATAATTCCAAAAGATATGTTTGGTGCAAAAACAACACTGCACATCACCAAAAGAACACCATACCCACAGTGAAGCATGGTGGTGGCAGCATCATGCTTTGGGGCTCTTTTTCTTCAGCTGGAACTGGGGCCGTAGTCAAGGTAGAGGGAATTATGAACAGTTCCAAATACCAGTCAATATTGGCACAAAACCTTCAGGCTTCTGTTAGAAATCTGAACATGGAGAGGAACTTCATCTTTCAGCATGACAATGACCCAAAGCATACATCCAAATCAACAAAGGAATGGCTTCACCAGAAGAAGACTAAAGTTTTGGAATGGCCCAGCCAGAGCCCAGACCTGAACCCGATCAAAAATCTGTGCGGCGATCTGAAGACGGCTGTACACAGGAGATGCCCTCACAATCTGACAGATTTGGAGAGATGCTCAACAAAGTATTAGTGTAAGGGTGTGCACACTTATGCAACCATATTATTTTAGTTTTACTTCCCTCCACCTAAAAGATTTCAGTTTGTTGTTCAACTGTCTCATTTTTGTACATCACAGAAACCTGACATTTAACAGGGGTGTGTAGACTTTTTATATCCGCTGTATATAACTTATACAAGGAGCAGCTATTCTTTTGTATATGAGATGCAATATTCAAAACACGGAGCAAGCACGTAAAAAAGGGAAAACAATATAAAACATTTAGGTTAGTGTTAGTTGCTGATGGCACAGATTGACCATTGGCCTCAAGGATGATCAATGTGAACTAACAAATCACTTTCTTTTTTAGCAACAAAGCTAGCAATTAAAAATAATGGGCCATGGATGGAGTATCAAAAAACATATAAAACCACTTTCTATGAGCCTTCTACAGATGTGGGCCATTCATAAGACTAGAATATACAGCGGGTATAGAAAAGAATCACCCCTTTAAAATAATCACATTCTGTTGCCTTGCAGCCTGTAATGAAGGCAGGCACGTTTTTTTTTATCCAGCTGTATTTACTCAGTGCAACTTATAACATCCAAGTAAAACAGGGGTGTCCAAACTTTTTTTCAAAGAGGGCCAGATTGGATGAAGTGAACATGGTGGAGGGCTGAACATTTTTCCAAACATTCTTTGAACCATTACAATTAAATGCAAATAAATTATTTTATGCCAAGTTAATTGCAAACGACATACTTTTCATTTCATAACATTAAGATCAACTGACAGCTGAGTTTTCACAATGTATTGAAAATAAATTTAAAAAAAACTTCCCTGTACTAATGTGAAGGGTGAAAAAGGTAGCTGGAGCTGAAGTCTCTGCTCAGCAGCCGGGAGGGGAAGAGAAACACACTTCACGCTGGAAGCCCGGCCCTGACGTCACCACCCTCTGTCGCTCCCAGCGCGGCGCAGTCACGCATGCGCACTGCTCTCAAGCAGAAGACTGTCTGCCACAGAAGGGAGGGCCGTGCGACAGCCGCATTTACACAGACCAGGGAGAACGCGCCGCAGTCAGGCATGCGCACTGCCCTCTGCTCTCAAGCAGAAGACTTCCTGCCATAGAAGGGAGGGCCGTGGGAGTGCCACATTACACAGAGCAGGGAGGGCTGTTGGAGGGCCGTATTAAACCGAGCCCCGGGCCGTAAATGGCCCGCGGGCTGGACTTTGGACATGCCTGAAGTAAAAGATATAACACCAACATGTCAGAATTTTTTTTTTTTTAATTCAAAAACAATCGAGTTGGAAAAAGGATCACCCCCCCGCCTAAAAATGACTTGAAAACTCAATCAGGTGTAGATAATCACCTTCTCAATGCACACAAAGCCATTAGACTTCCACTTGTGATCATTTTTATTAGCTCAGCATGAAAAAAGCTTTCCTGGAGCATTTCAGTTCCTGATAATGGAAACTGAAGCAAACAATCAACTATGGGTGGCAATGTCAGAAGATCTCCAGGACAGGAGTTGTTGACAGGCACAGATCAGGAGATGAAAAAAAACATCAAACAGCTTTATCAATGCCTAGAAGCATATTGAAGTCTAGCATTAAGAGGTGGAAGGTATTTGGTACAACACAGACCCTCCCTGGATCAGGATGTCATTCCAAAGCTGATATCTGTGTGTTCAGGAAGCATGCCAGGGGCCCATGTGTGTGTAGATGTGCTGTTAACTTTCACTGCCATGACTACCAGTGCCTGGGATAGGAGGGGTTAACTTTCACAGCCAATGAACAGGGGGGAGGGGTTACATTTCAATGCCATTGACTAACAATGTGTGTGAAGGGGGGGGTAAATAGTACTGACGCCAATGTTGGGGTTATTATTACATCCACTGACACCAATGCTGGGGGTTATTATTCCGTCAACTGACAGCAATGCTGGGGGTTATTATTATGTCCACTGACACCAATGCTGGGGGTTATTATTCCTTCAACTGACAGCAATGCTGGGGGTTATTATTGCATCCACTGACATCAATGGCAAGGGGTATTATTGCAGCTACTGACACCAATGTTGGGGGTTAATATTGCATTCACGGACACCAATGCTGGGGGTTATTAATGTGTCCACTGACACCAATGGTCGAGGGTTATTATTGCTTCCACTGACACCAATGGCGAGGGTTATTATTCAAATCAAAATCTCTATAAATCCCCCAAAGAAAAGTAAATCTTTCACCCTTGAAAGTGCAAATAACATAAACCTTTTCTATCACCTTCCCCAAAACTCAAATCACACCCCTCATTCCCAAAATATCAAAATGTCCATAATAAAGTCCAAAATCTGAAATAGTCCACACTATCCAATCTTCCAACTATGAGACAAATTTGTATATCCGATTCTTTACTCCAATCCAAGATACCTCAAAAAATATAAACTAAATATAGTGCATTATCTTTCACAATATAATATTATGTGGTATCATGCAAAAGCACTGGTGATGTAAACCATAATATGAACAATATTAAAATCAACATGTGAAGTGAATCCACACAACTCCACTAGTGATCTAGTGAAATAATCACTCCAATCCGTGAAATACAGCAAATTCAAAGTATGTGATCAGTGAAAAAGTGTACAAGACCAGATAAGTAACACCACTCTGCGTTAGGATATCATACTATTACCCTCTTTCAACTTGCACAGGCGTTTCACAAATCCCCATATGCCAGATGGCTTTCCTCTTTCGTCACTTCCGACTTTTTCTCAAGGGATCCAGACGTCCAGACGGCGGTTCCTCTTGTCCTGCTTAGACTACTGTCAGGACAGCCCCGCCGCCATTTTATATATTATAATAGATCATTTTAATTAGGATTATTATTATTTAACAATCGTTTTATACACATATAAGGGGTAGGCATGGGCTGTGTATTTGTCTCACAGTTGGAAGATTGGATAGTGTGGACTATTTCGGATTTTGGACTTTATTATGGACATTTTGATATTTTGGGAATGAGGGGTGTGATTTGAGTTTTGGGGAAGGTGATAGAAGAGGGTTATTATTGTCCACTGACATCAAAGCTGGGGGTTATTATTGCGTCCGCTGACACCAATGCTGGGGGTTATTATTGTGTCCACTAACACCAATGTTGGGGGGTTTTATTGCTTCCACTGACACCAGTGCTGGGGGTTATTATTGCATCCACTGATACCAATGCTGGGGGTTATTATTGCATCCACTGACTCCAATGCTGGGGGTTATTATTGCATCCACTGACACCAAAGCTGGGGGTTATTATTGCATCCACTGACATCAGTGTTGGGGGTCATTATTGTGTCCACTGACACCAGTGCTGGGGGTTATTATTGCTTCCACTGACACCAATGCTGGCGGTTATTGTGTCCACTGACACCAGTTCTGGAAGTTTTCATTGCGTTCACTGACACCAGTGCTGGGTGGGGGGGTTATTATTGCTTCCACCAACACCAGTGCTGGGGTTAATTTGCACTCACTGGCACTAATACTGGGGTATTCCAGTTCTCTAAAACATGCACTAGTCACCCACATGCTTAAAAAGCCCTCACTAGACCACACCAATCTTAACAACCTACAAGACATCTAACTCCCCTTTTCCGCCAAAATCCTTGAACGCCTGGTCTACAACCAACTGAGCAACCACCTCACAGAGAATAACCTTCTTGATCCCCTTTAGTCTGTATTTCTCTCTCAGCACTCCACGGCAACTGTTCTCCTTGAACTTACATATGATCTACAAACAGCTAAAACCAATGGACACTATTCTGTACTCCTACTCCAGGACCTCTCTGCTGCCTTTGACACAGTGAAACACTCCCTCCTCCTAAAAAAAAAAAAACTCTACTCCTTTGGTCTCTGTGACTGTGCTCTTTGTAGGTTCTCATCGTACCTATCCCACTGCACCTTCAGTGTCAGTTACAATTCTACTTCCTCTTCTCCTTTCTCCATTTGGGTTCCCCAAGGTTCTCATCTGGAACCCCTCCTATTCTCAATCTACACCTCCTCTCTGGGTCAGTTGATAGCCTCCCATGGCTTTCAATACTATTTCTATGCTGATGACACCCAAATCTATCTCTCTACCCTTCAGCTCACTCCATCAGTCTCCTCCCACATCACTAATCTACTAGCAGACATATCAGCCTGGATATCACGCTTCTTCCTGAAAATAATCTACCCAAGACAGAGCTCATAATATTTCCTCCCCTTTGTGCCCCTTCCACTGACTTTTCTGTCAAAATCAACGGCTCAACCATCAATATGTCCCCACATGCCAGGGTGCTAGGTGTAATTCTGGACTCTGAACTTTCCTTTCAGGTCCACATCCAATCACTGTCCAAAGCTTGCCACCTCAACCTCTGCAACTTCTCCAAGATACGCCCCTTCCTAACCAATGACATCACAAAGCTTCTAACTCACTTCCTGGTTATCTCCCGTCTTGACAACTGCAACTCCCTCCTCACTTGCTTACCTTTGAATAGGCTATTCCCCCTCCAGTACATCATGAATGCTGCTGCCAGACTAATCCACCTAACTGTTCAATGTCTGCCACCCCTCTTTGCCAGTCCCTCCACTGGCTCCCACTCACCCAACGAATAAAATTCAAGATACTTACAACAAACTATAAATCAATCCACAACTCAGCACCTAGTTACATCACTAACCTGGTCTCAAAATACCAACCAAATTTTTCTCTTCGTGCCTCCCAAGACCCCCTGCTCTCTAGCTCCCTTGTCACCTCCTACCATGCTTGCCTCAAGGACTTCTCCAGAGCCACTCCCATCCTCTGGAACTCCCTTCCCCAATATGTCTATCTCCATCTCTTTCCACTTTTAGACGATCCCTGAGAACTCAGCTCTTCGGAGAGGCCTATCCTGCCCCCACCTAACAACCATCAGCCCATCCCCCACAGTTATTACCTTTTGTATCTCTCGAACCTCCCTCTTAGATTGTAACTCTAACAAGCAGGGCCCTCTGAATCCTCCTGTATTAGTTTGTATCGTAATTGGACTGTCTGCCCTTATGTTGTAAAGTGCTGTGTAAACGGATGGCGCTATATAAATCCTGTACTATAGTACAGTATATTACAGTGTACATTGGGATACACTGCAAAACAATTCAGCAGGACCAACATTTTTAGACTGTGAGGTGCAAAAATATGCTGCTATTGTGTGGCATGCTGGAGGAGTCCATAGTGAAAGCCCTTTATAATTTCAGGCTGTCCACCACTGATATAGACCATAACTAGAACCTCAAAGCGTGGCTGGGTGACACCATATTCCACAATGACAGGTATAGTACACAGGGATTATAAATATAAGGTGCAGCGCTATACCTAAGTGCACTAAATAAATAAATATAAAGTGCAAAATAACTTTTCAAAGTGCTCTAAATATTACCACAAGGTACTATACTTTATGTGCAAAAATACTGTGCAACCCGTGTATTACAAAAGAATACAAATAAAGTGCAATTAGTGACAAACCAAATCACTGCAACATTTGTTATACATATTAATGAATCCAAATAAATAGTTTTTATAAAATAAATAAATAAAAATAGTTTTATAAAAATAGTTTTATAAAAACTATTAATAAAAACTATTTATTTGGATTCATTAATATGTATAACAAATGTTGCAGTGATTAGGTTTGTCACTAATTGCACTTTATTTGTATTATTTTGTAATACACGGGTTGCACAGTATTTTTGCACATAAAGTATAGTACCTTGTGGTAATATTTAGAGCACTTTGAAAAGTTATTTTGCACTTTATATTTATTTATTTAGTGCACTTAGGTATAGCGCTGCACCTTATATTTATATGTATTCACTCATGTTGGTAAGGAGTATTGTGTCAGCAGCTTGGTGAATAGGGCCCCATTTCTAGCGCAGGAAGTTCTTGCATTCAGTACACAGGGATTGTCTCCACTCTGTACCATGCCATGGGTCACTCCAGTCCTCTGTATTCTACTCTGCATCCTGAGTTGTTTGCTCGATGGAAGTGTGTCGGGTATAACAAGACCTTTTCTGCAGGGAGAAGGTCACACGTTCTGATCCTACAGAATACATCAAATCTGGAGGGAAGTTATTGGGTCAAAGGGGAAACGTCCTGTGTTTGATACATTGATAACCCCAGAAGTGTCTACAAATCAAAGATTGAAATCTCTAAGAGCTTGTTCACATGTGAGGCTGGGGTTGAGCTGTGTTCCTGTCTCCCAGGGGCGGACTGACCATTTGGGCGCTCGGGCACTGCCCGAGGGCCCAGGGTCAGTAGAGGGCTCCATGAGATGCCCCTAGTACCTTTCACAGGCTTTTTTTATGTTGTGGTTTGAGTGTGGGGGAAGACACAGGGGCCCCATGATCCCCTATTGCCCGTGGGCCCCATGAGTTCTCAGTCTACTCCTGCTGTCACCCCCTCCGCACCACTACCCCCTTTAGCTGCAGAGGCAGGAGTTCATACATGCATGTGGCAAGAATTACTCCGAAATTAGCACACAATGTATTGCACTGATTCTTTTAGTAAAAACATTTTACGGAATCAAATAAAATGCTGAACAATTATAGATACATGTTAGATTTTGTTCAATACATCTATGCAATTTCCTACATATATTTATTTGGGATGACAGTGCCATACTTATTGTATGGGACTTGTCTAAATGTTATAATTTTTTTTCATTGATTTACAAATTAAACAAGTTAAAGGCCAGGTTTGTGGATTAGCTGTATTTTATTAATTAATTATATGTTTCTGCCATCAGGCCATATATTCAAAACCCAGATTCCACGACTGCAGTACGCAGTGTCCCCAGTGGAGAGCAACATGGTGAGACTCACCGGTCTTGTGAAAGACATCACCAGTACATACTGCTCAAGCAGGATGGTGATTCTGTACAAACCCCAGATTGCCATCAAGGTAACCCTGACTATACAATTAAAGCTCAGTTTAAGTTTCTGTGTAACTCAGCTGTATGCATTCTACATGCACCAAAACAAATGGTGTGCAAAGTCTTTGGCTGGCCATACATTATACAATTTTCTTGAGATTTGTGGTTTAGATTTACCAAAAACCATATAATAGGAGGTCAAACCTAACAACACTTTCAATTGTATCCAATTAGACAGGCTCTTGCACTACATAGTTGAAGGTAAATCTAAAGGAAATTGGGTAGAAATTGGACAGAAAATTGAATAGTGTATGGCCAGCCTTACACTTTATTTTCTTTAAGAAGCAGCATCAGCCTGAGTAGAAATGCCTGTCCCCTGCCAGCATACTGTAGAGAAGGAGCTTGTGCTGTATGTAAAGCCTAATTTATCATCACATTTGTATAGCCTCGCGACAGCTCCACCTTAAGCTGCAAAAGGAGTGTACAAATGCCAGAGCTGCATGCTTTGCAACATGGCAGATCAAAAATTCACATTCAGTGGGAAGTACTGCCTGCTGAGCGTGACCTGCTCACGTGAATGGTGACACCCTGCAACTGTGTGCAATGTACACAGTTGCTGCTCGCTGGTGCGAGCTTCAAGGGGTTAAAACGGGCATCGAGGAGGCAATAGACCATCTCATCATCATTTGACAAATGCCGTCTGAAGAGCGATCTGAATGCAGATCACTCTTCAGAGGTCAACACAAGTGTAAACAAGGCCTAAAAGCTGTGACCTCTGCAAATAAGTGTGAGACTTTTCATACCTTTTGTTTAGTGCACCTGGAATATATTTCAAAAGAAGGAGATGGGCATTAGGTAGGAAAACCCAGGGCACAATGCATGCTTGGAGTTCATCTCAGAACTTTGCAGATTCACTGCATCAAATTGGAGATTGGAGATGGAGAGACGACCCACAAATACTGGATGATTCCTGAGTGTCCTAGGAGGGTTGACAGAAAGGAAATTCGCCATTTGGGGACATAGAGAGCAAAAAAACCTGTAGAAGTAATGGCTGGAGAGGTTCAGGACTAGAAAGAGCTGTTAGATAGGAAGGCAGATTCCATGTCAGTTTACTGGGTGAGCATTCTCTTTTGTAGGGGTGTAGTGGCAATTTCCACAAAACCAGATAAAACTCCAGACTTGGAGTTCTGAAGGAAGCAACTAATTTATTAAAAACAGCGCTGTAGTGACCCAGCAGACGGCAAGCCGCTCTCATCTGCTAAGTGAGTTGTAGAAAACAAGCGTATATACCAATGATTATGTTACAAGGTATACATTCCTTTCCTACTTTCTATACACTCAAAAGGCTTCCTAAACTCTAAAGACAGAAACAATTGAGCACTGTCTGTGACACATTTTTTATTTGCACTAACATACAATTTTGATGACAAGCTTTCAGGTTATGTCCCCTTCTTCAAGGTCTGAGCAGTACTATTACAATATGTTTAGCAAAATGTTAGACGTAGGAGATGAGAGAAAAAAAAAAGCAGAAAGAAGGCTACAATCACCTCAAGTAAACTCTAAAGAATAACCTTGAGCAGCAACTAGAGATAAGAAAATACCAGCTGCAAACCCCTACACAGGAAATAAGGGAGGGGGGAAGATGAGCCAAAAACCTTTCTTCTACAAACACAGGCTGCTAGAAATGTTAGAGTTTAAAGGGGAACTCTAAAACATCTGGGTCCTACCATAGGGGGACCATTGAAGGGTTCACTCTGAGTACTACAAGAAGTATAAACTGACTCTTATTGCATGATATACAGTTTTTCATTTTAGAGCATTGGTCAGAAAAAAATGGCAAACACACATTAGGGAAATGACACCCCTTTTCTTGGAGGCTGCTGGATTTTGTTTTAATTTGCAGACTTCAGTTGAATTTGGGCATTAATGTCTATCTTTGGGTGTTCACAACATTACCTAAAAGTTAACCTATCCATTCAGCTGGATGATCTTTTCATTTCAGTCTGCAGACTCTGTAATTTTTAAAACTGTCCAAAATTTCAAATGGCATGTTTTTTTGCAATATGACATTCTATGGTGATCTGTACACAATGCCTCCAAAAATCTAACCCTTCCTTACCCGAGCCAAAAGAAGAAAATGCTGCTTTGGCTGGAGTTGCATTTATAACTCTGTTTTGAATAGAGAGAGGAAGAATAAAAATGAATATTTGTCATCCCAGTGGGAAGATTTTGCCTTACTTCTTGTTCCTGTGACACCCATACAAAAAAATTGGGGGTGCAGTTGTCACCAGGACAGGAAGGCATACACCGCAATAAAAGCACAGAAAGTCTAACCATACCTTGTTGTACTGAAAATGTGTTTTGTTTTTGTCTGCGTCCCTGTTGGGAGAGATATGCCATCAATGTATGTGCTGACAGGAAGTGAAGGTAAATCTCTCCTACTGGAATATACACAGCCATAATAATCCAGTGGAGGCTCTGATCATTCCCATACCAAAACAATTCAAAAAGCTGGAGTCAGACTTTAATGTTTGTGACAAATATATTTGTATCACTTTTACAGATGCCAGAAGAAGCACCGCTGTACAAGCCTATAACAGCCATAATCACAATCACAAACCCCCTTGACAAGCAGCTAGAAGACTGCACTGTAACAGTGTCTGGAGAAGGCCTTATACACAAAGAGAGATCCTACAAGTGAGTATTTCCGGATGACAATAAAATCTAAATAAAAATCAGTCACTTTCATAAAACTTGCTACATGAACCAGACAATCCATCTCATTGTATAATGCCAGGACATTCAGGGGGAGATTTACTAAAACTGGAGAACTCAGAATCTAGTGCAGTGGTGCATGGCAGCCAATCAGCTTCTAAGTTCAGTTTGTTCAATTAATACTCAAAAACATGAATAGAAAAAAAAAAAATACAAAACATGTATAAACAAAAAATAATGGTCAGACTCAATGGACCACTCAGTCTCTTTTTCTGCCATCACGTTTCTATGTTTCTAACTAAGCTTGACAATAAAACCAGGAAGCTGATTGCTTTCTGTGCAGAGCTGCACCACATTTGCATTCTCCAGCTTTAGTAAATCTCTCAGTGTCATGATGAGAAATAACAGGACAGCACTGACACTTGGGGTACAAGAGAGTACTCAGCCCTGTGTAAGCTCTAAATTGCAACTGGGAGCTTACACACAGCTTCCTTTTTTCACTCCCGATGATGGACCAAGGGATAAAAAGGAAAGCTGAACTTCAGACAAACGATACACAACAAATGCATACAGGATATGGGAACAGACTTTACAATCTTGCCAGGGACCCATCCTTGCCCATGATTGAAGGAACAGTACATGGTTGGGATGATTATCCCTGCGCTCTTTTTCTGTAAGTGCATTCACATGTCTACTGTGATAAGTAACGCCCTGATTGGCTCATGCTGCTTGCCCCTCCCTCTCCCAGTATGTTCTGCATGTGATCACAGGAGGTGAATATTAAGACCAGGTACTAATATTAGTTATTAATTACAGGTATTTATATAATGCTGACAATGTATGCAGCTCTTTATATCGATTGTGCATTCACATCAGTCCCTGCCCTCGAGGATCTTATAATCTAAGGTCCCTGACTCCTATTCATACATCAGTCCCTGCTCTTGAGGAGTTTATAATCTAAGGTCCCTGACTCCTATTCATACATCAGTCCCTGCCCTCGAGGAGCTTATAATCTAAAGTCCCTAACTCATGTTCATACATCAGTTTCTGCCCTCGAGGAGCTTATAATCTAAGGTCCCTGACTCCTATTCATACATCAGTCCATGGCCTCGAAGAGTTTATAATCTAAAGTCCCTGACTCCTATTTATACAGCAGTCCCTGCTCTCGAGGAGTTTATAATCTAAGGTCCCTGACTCCTATTCATACAGCAGTCCCTGCTCTTGAGTTTATAATCTAAGGTCCCTGACTCCTATTCATACATCAGTCCCTGCCCTCGAGGAGTTTATAATCTAAGGTCCCTGACTCCTATTCATACATCAGTCCCTGCCCTCGAGGAGCTTATAATCTAAGGGCCCCGACTCCTATTCATACATCAGTCTCTTCCCTCGAGGAGTTTATAATCTAAAGTCCCTAACTCATATTCATACATCAGTCCCTGCCCTTGAGGAGCTTATAATCTAAGGTCCCTGACTCCTATTCATACATCAGTCCCTGCCCTTGAGGAGATTATAATCTAAGGTCCCTGACTCCTATTCATACATCAGTCCCTGCCCTCGAGGAGTTTATAATCTAAGGTCCCTGACTCCTATTCATACATCAGTCCCTGCCCTTGAGGAGATTATAATCTAAGGTCCCTAACTCTTATTCATACATCAGTCCATGGCCTCGAACAGTTTATAATCTAAAGTCCCTGACTCCTATTCATACAGCAGTCCCTGCTCTCGAGGAGTTTATCTAAGGTCCCTGACTCCTATTCATACATCAGTCCCTGCTCTTGAGGAGTTTATAATCTAAGGTCCCCGACTCCTATTCATACATCAGTCCCTGCCCTCGAGGAGTTTATAATCTGAGGACCCTAACTCCTATTCATTCATACACATACTAGGGCCAATTTAGGAAGGGGCCACTTAACCTACCTGTGTGGGAGGGAACCAGGATACCCGAAGGAAGCCCACACAAGTGCAGAGAGAAATGAAAACTCCAGGCAGGTAGAGTTGTGATTGGGACTCAAACCAATGATCCTGGTACTGCAAGGCTGAAGTACTAACCACTAAGCCACTGTGCAGCCCCAGTTACAGTACATAATATTTGTAATGACTAATACCCTATTAAAAGTGACTGTAAGGCTTTGTTTTTTTATTTTATTAAAATAAACACATCATACTTGCCTGCTCTGTGCAATGATTTTGCACAGAGCAGCCCCAATCCTCCGCTTCCCAGGTCCCACGCTCCATCCCCATGCACTCATGTATGCTTGCTCTCGAACCCTGCTCTGTGTGTCCATAAGACACACAGGAGCAGGTCTAGGCCCCGCCCACCCCACGACTCTGGCTCTGATTGACAGCAGCGAGAGCCAATGAGAGGCGAGAGAAACGCAGCTCTCATGCACATTGCTGGATCGAGATTGGGTTCAGGTATAAATTTAGGTAGACTGCGGGGACAGCTGCATACAGAAGATTTTTTATCTTCATGCATAGAATGCAATAAAGTAAAAAAAACTTCCGTCTTAAACACTTTAAATATTATTTTCTTCATATATGACTGGAATTCAGAGTAAACACAGCAAGCCTTGAGCTAAATGTACCTTTTATCTTCATTACAGATGTGATAACATTGACCCAGGAAGTGAAAGAGATTGCCGCATCAGCTTTTCTCCAACTCAAACGGGTCTGCTGAAATTTTGCATGAAATTCAACTGCAGGCAGTTCAGAGAAGTAACACGGTGCCAGAGTGTGGAGGTCCAGCCATTTAAATTATTCTTCACCAAGTGAAGAGGAAAAGTAATTTATTCAAAAAAACACAAGCAAGTCCCAAAAATAAATATTGTACAAACGTTCAGGACTAGGCTACAGCCACAAACAAATCAGTGACATCCAAATAGCCAACTATGTGCTTCCTACTGAACTGTTGGATTTTACTGCCATATGGAATTAAAAGTGGATGTCAATCCAGAACTTCTAGAAGGAGGGGGTAGGGTTAGACTTTGGAGTTTTTGCCACCGGCTAGGTTTTTCTAGGGAAATATTTCTCCACTTCCTGATACATGATACCAGTCTACGTGACAGGAAGTAAGGAAAATTTAGCAAAATGTGACAATGCAACAAAAATCTGAGACCTGAACCTACTATTAATGTGGGTTTACTGTTGTCTGGATCTCCGCTGGAGATACCTCCCTTCATTTCCTGTCCCTAGCAGCACTAGAAACCAGGATGTGTAGAGAAATCTTCCCATCAGTGGGGACAGCAATAAAAAAACAAAAAAAAAAACCTGACAGATTCTAACTCTACACTAAGAGATTCAAATAGATTAACAGTATCAATGCAATTTTCTGACCCTGGCTCAGTACTGTAAAGCCAAATCCTGCCAAAACCTTTTTTTTAGATTTGGATAAACCTGGGAAGATAGTGTTTTTTTTAGTTTATATTGCTGTCTGTGACTCCATTAGGGACGTATTTTATTAGCGTGGGATGAAATGACATTTCAACTTTTATTAAATCAAACGTGTCATTAGAAAAAAAAAAAAAAAAAAAATCAAGCTAAACCCATAATTAAGCTATGGGCATCAAATTAATTACATTATTATTGCAGGTACTTATATATCGCCGTCAATTTCCGCAGTGCTTCACGTATATATTTTACATTCACATCAGTCCTTAACCCTCAAGCGGCGTACAATCTAAGGTCCCTAACTCACATTTATACATACTAGAGCCAATTTAGACAGGAGCCAATTCACCTACCAGCATCTTTGGAATTACATGTGCCTGATGAACAAAAATACCTCTCAAGCAAGCTATCCCTAATTCCAAACTGTTCGAACACTGAGCAGTAATTCAATTGGTATTGCACCCCTAAAGATGCATTCACATTGTCTGGCTGGCTTGCTATATACCTGCTCATCCCCCCTGCCAGCTGTGAGTCTGCAGAATCTCAGTCCGCTTATAATCTTCACAAATCTCCTTGACACCCTTTGGAATGTAAATAGCACCTGTGATCTGTTCTGGCTACATAATATGCCAAATGTTGGAGGATTCTTGCTAAATTGGATGAAGTTTGAATCATGCATTGCCGTTTGGCCCCACCAGGCTCAGCAAATTTAACAGAAAATAACAAAGGCGCTGGCTGGAAAACTGTCTGCTGAACAGTGACTATATCCTATCAGAAATCTGTGTTAATGGCTACTTAGAACCAAGGGCAGAATAAAAGGACAGTCACAACATTCAGTGAGAGTGGATAGTGACTTAAATTTATCACCAGACTTGGAGTCTCCTAGAGAAATGCAATATGGCGGTGCTAGAAGAGCCTAATGCATATATTTGCTTTATAGTGCCCAGACTACAGACATTAAACCTCTTCATGCCCACTCCTGGCAGCCTTTTAACTGGGTCTTAACACCAGAAGCTGGGGTGCACTTTCCAAGCACATGAACATGGTGATTGGCTGTGACAGTAATCACATGATCAGGAACCCACCTACCCCGATTTCACAGACTGGGAGCAGTCTCTGATGGCTCCTTTATCCACTCTGGATGAAGGAGCACAGGGGTTCCTTTGGACAGCAGCATTGTCAGTCTGGGGGGAGGGAACTGTTAGATGTACTAGCATACTTAGACACACTAACAAATTGAAGCTGAACTCCGTCATAAGCAGTTGTAGCAACAGTTTTATTTTCCTTTTGGGATAAAGATTTTACATGAATAAAAGCTGATCCTTTTAAATATAAAAACCAGACATACTGGCCAGATCACCATGTTAAAATAAAGAAAAGAGAACCTAAAAAAAAAAACGAATGCAGCCATTACATCAAGGAATTGGTACGAGGCAATATAATAAATGTATGCTCTTGGGTTTATTACTGCTTTAAATTCTACTGCTCAGATTTTTATGTGGACAAGTGCACACAGGATCCCCTGGTGAAATTATTTTTTTTTTCCGTCTGGTGATAGTCCTCCTTTTAACAAGTACACATTCATTCTAGCCATATGGTCTTTTTATGTGGATAAGCATTACATTTGTGATGTGGTATGGGTTGGCTTTTAATAAACAATCTTTGCAGGTAAATTGAGTTTTATTTGTCTTGGTTAAGGTTTCTTGTCTTGGTTAAGGTTATCCCTTTTGTTACTGTATTTCTTCTATTCAGTGAGCCTGGTAGGTGTGATGCAAATGAGTTTACTTTGAGATACTCTCAACAAACTATGAGCATATGATCATATAGAGCCACTATTTTATTTTCATTATGATCCATTTACACACTTGGAGGATGTTACCATTTGTACCAATAACTATTTTTCCTTAAAGTGAATCTGTATTTTACCCATACTGTGTACAGGAAGTATGCTTTAGAGGAGGTTCCTCAGCACTTATTTACCTTTCCTGCACTCTCCCATTGCCCTGATCAACAGCCTGAAAGTCCTGCATACGTTTTACTTAGCTGAATCATACGAACTGTAGAAAAACAGGAGTGTCATGTGT
Source organism: Staurois parvus (assembly GCF_062004578.1). Lineage (NCBI taxonomy): Eukaryota > Metazoa > Chordata > Amphibia > Anura > Ranidae > Staurois > Staurois parvus. Next base: position 15,563,918 of record NW_028317933.1, read on the forward strand.
TTTCCTCTGTGCTTAAAATACTGGTGAAGTAGCTGGATTACTGGTAAAAGCTATCAGCCCTTTGAAACATTTGAAGCTAAAAGTTTTCCAAAGAGCAGGAAGCACATGGTTTATTACCTACATTATGTTGAAAGCCTTCCCTTGTGCACCCTGATCTTGGGTTAACTTTGCTACTGGTGGCCTCACTTCTTTGCCTTGGGCGATATTGTGCATACACTATCCCAATACCCAGTAGACAGGAGGTATTAGGCTGCTATGATTGGATACTGGGTGGGCAAGGCTTACTGTAGCTCCAAAGCTGGAGAGGTCTAGTGACCCAACTGGAGGGATTCCAGGTCCATAGTGGTAACAGCATGTACACTGCAGTTCTTGCTCTTTGGACTTCTAAATGAGAGTCTAGAAGAACTCTGGAGTTTTCATAATAAATGGTAGCAGTGGAGGGATTGAATGTTAAAATGAATAAATCAGAAGGTTAAAAAATAAATATTTTATTTGATATTACATAAACCAATATTAGCTGCATAGATACATTACAAGCCAAATGCACTTCTAAATATATTTGATGTAGTTGTCCAGTATGGCTATCATGTCTCACACCGCTGCTGCTTAATCATGAAGTCGTGAAAAGAAGAATCAACCAACACATATGTGTAAACTATCACCAATGTTCAAAGACTTAACAATGAAGTCCTGCTTAATTAAACCTGTACTGGTAAAAATAAATAGGATGTCATTGCTGTCTTCTACGAGTTTCTTGGAAGTCAAGCCAATGCACTGTCTTCAATGCTTTCTGAGTCAACGACCTGAAACAGTTATGCAGACTATACCCAATCAAAATCTCATATATGCTTTAAAATAGCAATGTAATTTCAAGAGTTGTTTTCAATCCTATTAAATTTGAAGCTTGTATTAAAATGATACCCAGTGATCCTCCCATGAAGGTCCTTCCTGCTTTAACCACTTGCCGACCGCACATAGCTGAATGACAGCTTCACTGCGGCTGGCCAGTTCTGGGTGGACGTCATAAAAACATCCTTCTAGAATGCTCTCTCTGCCCCCGAGGGCGCATACCCGGCTATTCCCATGATCGCTGTGTCCTACGGACACAGCTGATCACGTAGTATGGTAAAAGGCCAATCACAGCGGCTTTTTATCACATGATCAGCCGTGTCCAATGACACACTGATCACCATGAAATGCAATTGCTGGTTATCGGCTGCACTTTCCTCATGCTGTCACAGTGTGAGGAAAGTACTGCCAAGAAGCGGCAGTTGTCAGAGGAGGGATCGGCACCGATCATCAGTGCCCTGATGATCGGTGCCCACCAGTGCCAACCACCTGTGCCCACCAGTGCCACCTGTGCCATTCATCAGTGCCCAGTAGTGTCGCCAGTCAGTGCCATCAGTCACTGCCACCCAGCAGTGCTGCCAGTCAGTGCCCATCATCAGTGCCAGCCCATCAGTGCTGTCTATCAGTGCAGCCTCATCAACGCACATCAGTGAAGTAGAAAAATTACCTGTTTGCAAAATTATATAATAGAAACAAAGAAAAAAAACGGGGTTTTTTTCAAATTTTTTGCTCTTTTTTTGTTTATAGCACAAAAATAAAACACCCAGCGGCGAGTACATTTCATATGGGTACAGTGTTGCATGACCGCGCAATTGTCATTCAAAGTGCAACAGCACTGAAAGCTGAAAATTGGCCTGGTAAGGAAGGGGTACAAGTGCCAGGTAGGAAAGTGGTTAAAGTGACAGCTGGCTCCCAGTTTTGCCAATGAAGAAGCTAGTCTACAGCAATGGTGTGCAGCTGATGCTGTGAAAAAAGAATGTACACAGGAAATAGCCGAAGGAGGCATGTGTTCGAATGAGATGCCAAAAAGGCATCAACTGTATTTTATGAAAGAAAAGAAAATATTGTTTCTGATACACACTGCTTTAGCAAACTGCCACCTATTTAAGGTTTAGATCTACTTTGACTGCATGTTTGTTCCAGGTCAGTGACTCAGAAGGCATTGAAGCCAAAGACAGCAAGAAAGACATACTTTTCAGCAGAAAGCCAATAATGGCAGCCTGTACATTTCTATCCACATTTAAAAATGTATTATTTTAAATAACTGGAAGCAAATCTGCCTGCACTGCATCTGCAAGGTTTCTTCCAACAATCCCCTGCATAAAAGAAATGAGGTTGAGTAATGCACTTTGAGCCAAATCACTGCAGCTGTTGCAACGTTTTGCATTAGACAGTGCTGCCAATCTTACATGCTCTGAAGCACCAGGAGCTTTAAGGGAGAGATATTTAACAATTTACAGGAGTAGAGAGTAGAGGAAGTCCCTTAAACAGTTAATTGAGCCAGCAGGTGACAAGGGAAGCTGCAGATTTAAAACATATTGTGGGGTCACCCTCCTGCACATGCAGTGTAAGAAGAATGAATCAAAAGACTGACTAAACAGAACCACATTATGTTGGCAGGTCAAGGAGTTTACATATATGAATTGCAGCTATGTACAGTATTTAGCAGTATGTCTGTAGGTCTGCTTTAGGCGGTGTGATCTGATGAGGTGATCTGCTGAGGCCTGATTAGCAGCTCCAATCCTCCCTCTTGAGATGTTAAAACACACTGGCTGGGTGTCATCTCTGAGCACTGTGACTTTGTGCAGATGGACATTTTTTTTTAAGTTAGTCAGGCAAGCGACATAGTACCCCAATAAATCTGGTGAACAGCACTTCAGTTTTATTTAAGCCATGGAGCCCAGTTGAGGTTTATGTTTTAGTATAGGAATGTGTAGAAAAACAGTGTTCTGCATGTTTTACTATTTTTCGCCTAGTTCAGCTCCAGTGGCAGTACAAAGTTCTTTGCCCAAACAGCATGCTGCAGAGAGGACCACTAAGGCTAGGTTCACACCTAAGCAGGTTGCGTCTGAGCCGTTTCTGCATTATGTTTTGTATTGAGTTTTGTGTTTTTGCCGCTTTTTTTTTTCTTGCTGCTAGGCAGATTTAAAAATGCATCAAAAACGTGGGAAAACATGCTTTTCTGCAGCATTTCCGCTGAAGTCTATAGAGACAAAAACGCAACTTTCTGCGCTCAAAAAAAGTCCCTGACCCTTTCCAAAAAATACACCGAGTGAACACGCACAGGTGTGAACATGTCCCATAGGAAATCATGTTAAATGGACTGTACTACGTTTCTGCAAAACACAAAACGCTGCAGAAAACGGTGTGAACCTAGGGTCAGGCAGCAGTTTCTATGTAGCAGTGCTTGGGCTTTCCTGATTGCAGAGTTCTTTGCCTGACTCAGTGAGGGGCAAGTAACCCTGCAGCAGGGAGACCACTCCTCTCTTGCAGAGCTTAGTGTTCCTCTCTGCTTGAGCTTAGAACTTTGTGTTGCCAATGAAGCTAAACTAGACACAAAAATATGGCATATGCAAAAAAAAAAAGAAAAAAAAATTGGTTTTCCTGCATAACTCACCTATATATACACTAAAACAGGGAGCGCCTTAACTAAGTTCTGTCCACCACTATATTTGATTTATTTATACAGTTAGGTTCATATATATTTGGACACAAGCACAATTTTAGTTTTTTTCAAGTATTTACCAAAACATATTCAAGCTATAGTTATATAATGGATATGGGCTGAAAGTACACACTCTCAGGTTTAATTTGAGGGTATGTACATCCAAAATGGAGGAAGGGTTTAGGAAATACAGCTCTTAAAGTATAGCCACCCCCCTTTTTCAAGGGACCAAAAGTAATTGGATAATTGAATCAAAAGCTGTTTCATGGCCAGGTGTGGGCTACTCCTTTGTTATTAGGTAGGTAAAAGATCTGGAGTTGATTCTAAGTGTGGTATTTGCATTTCGAATCTACTGCTGTGAACCTACATCATGCGTTCAAAGGAACTGTCCATGCAAGTGAAACAGGCCATTGCAAGGCTTCAAAAATGAAACAAATCCATCAGAGATAGCAGCAACATTAGGAGTGGCCAAATCAACAGTTTGGTATATTCTGAGGAAAGAAGAACACACTGGTGAGCTCAGCAACATAAAAAGGCATGAACGTCCATGGAGGACAACACCCTACGGTAAAGAAAAGCCCATTGACAACATCCAGACAAGTGAAGGACACTCTCCAGGAGGTGGGTGTATCATTGTCAAAGTCTACAATCAAGAGAAGACATCACAAGAGCAAATACAGAGGGTTCACCACAAGGTGCAAACCATTCATAAGCCTGAAGAATAGAAAAGCCAGATTAGACTTTGCCAAAAAAACATCTAAAAAAGCCAGACCAGTTCTGGAAAAGCATTCTTTGGACGGATGAAACTAAGATTAATCTGTACCAGAATGACGGGAAGAAAAAAGTGTGGAGAAGGCTTGGAACAGCTCATGATCCAAAGCACACAACGTCATCTGTAAAACATGGTGGAGGCAGTGTGATGGCATGGGCATGCATGGCTTTCAGTGGCACTGGGTCATTGGTTTTTATTCATGATGTGACAGAAGCAGCCGGATGAATTCTGCAGTGTTTAGAGATATACTGTCAGCCCAGATTCAGCCAAATCCAGCAAAGTTGATTGGACGGCGTTTCACAGTACAGATGGACAATGATCCAAAACACACTGCAAAAGCAACCCAGGAGCTTTTGAAGGAAAAGAAGTGGAATATTCTGCAATGGCCGAGTCAATCACCTGATCTCAACCCAATTGAGCATGCATTTCACTTCCTGTAGACAAAACTAAAGGCAGAAAGACCCACAAACAAAGAACAACTAAAGACAGCTGCAGTTAGAGCCTGACAAAGCATCAGAAATGAGGAAACCCAGTCTCTTTGGTAATGTCCATGGGTTCCAGACTTCAGCCAGTTATTGCCAGTAAAGGATTTTCAACAAAATATTACAAATTAACATTTTATTTATGATTATATTCAATTGTCCAATTACTTTCGGTTTCTTTAAAAAGGGGGGATGGCTATTCTTAAGAGCTGTAATTCCTAAACCCTTCCTCCAATTTGGATGTACATACCCTCATTAAACCCGAGAGTGTGCACTTTCAGCCCGTATCGATTATATAACTATAGCTTGAATATGTTTTGGTAAATACCTGAAAAAAACTAAAATTGTACCTGTATCCAAATATATATGGACCTAACTGTATATAGAGTTGATCCACCCACAACTGCTGAAGCACTGTTGCCCCTGTGTTCTGAGTACTGTATAAGCAAAGAAAAATATCCAACAAAGAAAGGCTCTGTCTAAACGGCAACAGCGAGCTGAAAAAGGAGGAAATCAGGTGCAGAGATCACACCTCAACTTAAATATTAGTTTTGGGTAGACAGAAATCTTATTCATCCAAAGAAAACATGTTTGCAATGCCTGCTGGATAAACAAGTCTAGAATAGAAGAATCATTTGTGCCCTGGGAAGGATTTCTGAAAATCTGTCTCATCCTTACATAGGAAGCTGACCTCACAAGCTACAGTGAAATTTGCTGAAGTTGCACCTCCAAGCTTTGGTATCCATGAATTAGGAGTATGGAGTTCTTTATTCAAAGAGCTTCCTGGGTTAAAGATTTAACTTTATTCATGTTGTGGTCAATGGCATTGTTGAGAAACTGCACCCAACTGGTTTCACTTTCAGGACACACATGGCTTGACCTATAAGCAAACAACAGAAGTAAGGCTCAATAACAAATGTATTCTTGGCAGAACAATAAAATAGCATTTGGTTCTTGCCCTGAGGAGTTCCCAATCCTATGTTCCTCCCACAGTCATACAATCAAACCTAAAGGCTACAGGGCCAGTATTTTTTGGGATCCTGGGCAAAACAAAGCAACCATTAGGAGAATATACAGGCAAGCAGAGGTTGATTTACTAAAACTGGAGATTGCAAAGGGGGTGGGACGTAGCTGGATAATGTGAACAGTATATTGATATCTGCATGGCTGAAGCACAATGTAAGTGAAGGGTTGATATTAGCACAGCTGTAGTGACAGGGCTGTGCTGGACAGGCACCTAGTCAGCAGTGTATGGCTCCTCTACAACCCCTTTGCTAGATAGTCATTATATAAGGAATATATAGATTTCTGCACAGCTGAGAAGGCAGAGCTTAGACAAAAATGTCTGGAAATGTCTCTGCTGGAAATCGTTTATATTATGAAGTATTACATCTTGTATCTAATTTCCTTGCAATTAATAGTCTTCTTAACTGGAGTTCAGTACTCAATACCTTTGAATCATTTATGTTCTTTCTCCCGTAAGTGAAATTCTGTTTTATCATATGAGATAAGCTTTACCTAGTTCGGACTAGCGCGCCTGCCTCAAACTCACTTTTATGACATGCATTGTAGGAACACACCGAAGCTTTAGGTCCGCTTCAGGAAAATATAAAAATACATGGCCATTAGGGAGGCAGCATGGCTGGATATTGAAAGGCAACATGCACTATCTGATTAAGACAGCATGTGCCAAGGGGATCTTATTCTGAGACACACAGCTTGTCAGTCACGTGTCCTGTGGAAATGAAAGGTCATCAAAGCCAGCATTCACTTTCCGGACATTCCTGTTGATACCAGAACCCAACTGCATTGCACCTATGTCTTTGGGGCATCATCTGAATACTTTTTTTTTTTACACTTGCACATCCACTACCCTACCTCCTAATGGCTCAGTATTTTTCTGAAACGTTTTGGTCCCATTTAAGACAGTATGTGTGGGTGGTCCATAGTCAACAATGAAAAATTCACAAACCTTGTGATCTCCAGCACTTTCTTCAATACAGAGGATAGCTTTGCAGCCTGTAACATAGTACAGGAAAAATTTAAGATAATCAAATATTTGGTTTAAACTGAAGGTACACACTGAAGAACAACAATACTGGAACAGGCAAAAAGGACAAGTCTAATGGCAAATGAACAGATCGAAGAAGCAGAGAATTCCTGACAAAGATACTATTGAAGGGTACATAGTAGGGGAGGGATAAGTAAAAAAAAAATCTAAAATACAGATTGGAATGTGATGAGTCTATACATGCCCACAAATAAGAACAGGACACATAAAATATAGGACAGAAGCATGAACAATGATTAAGCCAAACTCCAGCCAATGTTTATTTTTAGGTTCAGAAAACAGCTGAAGCCTCAGTCAGGATTTAAATGCTCTGTGTCCACGTTGGAAAGATTTCCCCTCACTTCCTGTCCTGTCGGACATCTGTGAGGGGAGATCTCAATATTTATGTATTGTCCCCTGTGTCCCTGCTGGGGAAATTTGCCGTCAATTCCCGTTCTGCCTGACACTCAATAATTAGATAGGAACAACGGAGAAAACTCCCCAGCATGACAAATAAAAAAAAAAAAACACACACACGAAAATCTAAACCTTCCTTCAAAAATGTTTGGCTGGAGTTCAGCTGTAAATGGTCAATATATCCAAAAGTGGTATCTGAGTTATAAATTGAGCCTGATAGCCTAAGCCAGCCTCTGGCTTAGCCTATGACATAAGAGATCTCAATGTCAATGACCCTCCCTTTTAGGTTGTAAACTCTAAAGAGCAGGGTCCTCTGATTCCTCTTGTACAAAATTGTATTGTAACTGTAATGACTACCGTCACTTTGTAAAGCGCTGCACAAGCTGTTGGCGCTATATAAATCCTGTATAATAAAAATATTTCCGGACTACCACCTAGGAACTTTGTTCGGCCCACCACTCTGAACGCCAAGTGTGAAGACCTAGGAACAGAACACATATCCCACCAATAAGAGTTTCCAAGAGATATAGGTAACGATTAGGTGGTTTAACTCCTCATATCAGTTTTAGATGGAGTGACCCTTTAAGCACATTAAAGTATGGCTTATGAGCAGGCAATCACATGATGAACTGAAGCAATGGAGAGACCAACGCATTTCAACAGATTTGAAATCAGGAGGAAGATACGTACATTAAGGCGTACAGCTGCTTGGTTCATTGGAGGATACATACTTAGAGCCAGTTCATCCACACTGTTAAAAAAAAATGTATATATTAAGACAAATATAACAATCATTTGTGTTTTTAAAGTAGACCTGAAATTAAAGACAACTTTTATAGGGAACATCTGGAAACGTTAATTTTGCCTAAGCAATAACCTGAAAAATGCATCTTTTGTCTTAAATTCCTCCTGAAAAATAACAGTGCACTTCCTTATCTAAGCATTCCTGTGCTTTTCAGCCTCCTATCTGTACATCTGTAACATGAGATCATCAAAGACACTGAGCCTCTGGCTGCTAGTTTCACTGTGTCTGGAGTGAGATTTGGTCATATTACTACTATGATGCTCATTGTCCTCCTTACTTTAGAGGAAGCTGTACCTGAGGACTTGTAGTGCATTCATCTCCCTGCTTCTGCTTCATTCATTCTGGGAATCAGTGCTTTCTGCACCTCTCCTGTTGCTTCTTGAATATGCACTGGCAAGCCATCAGATAGGCAGTCATCAGGGGGACAGCTCTGACATGAGAATGCAAAGCACTGTCTCTACCAAGATGGCTGCCTTCAAACAGACACATACTACAGAAAAAGACAAGGTATATCAGTAATGGGTAAATATCAGCCACAAGGAGAGTTTTCATTTATATATTTATTTATTTTTTAAGGTACAGCTTTCAAAGTTTATGTCCTCCTTAGGACTTATAAATTGGCAGGACCGGACAGGATGGCAATGGTAGCCATATATTGGAGAAGAACTGAAATCAGTCATAGAAATCAGTCATAAGTCATTTAAGATGCGATTACCACACAAAAGATTTGAGTGGTAAGAACATATACAAAGAATTATGTGCAAGACTTCCATTGTGTTGGTGTCTTGTAAATATATGGAGTTTTTCATTACTAATAATATATGAAAAGTGCACTTAGCTTATACCTGGGGCTCAGTTCCTGTGTAATATCAGCAAGGTCATCCAGCTGTGCCACCTGATCTGCTGTCTCCACCTTCCCATGAGTCTTAAGGGCTCCCAGCACCTTCTTCAGACAGGCTTTAGAGGCCTTCATTAGACCCAAGCATGGAGCTATAACCCTGTGGTCTGCCTCGGACCAGTAAGTATCCTGGTTTCCACGAACACCCATTTCTTCATCTTCTAGGACGTCACTGAAAGGGTCCTCACCACCTGCCAAAGCCTGTCACATTGCAGTATTTTAAGTATAGTTTTCAGAGCAGAAAAAAAAAATAAAAAACTTGGTGTGGATAACAGAACCCTTACATTGTTTTTTAATTTAAAAGACTACCATTATACTTAAAGTGGTGCTAAAGGCTCAAGGTTTTGTACCTTCATGCATTCTATGCATGAAGGTAAAAAACTTTCTGTGTGCATCAGCTCCCCCAACCCCCTCAGTACTTACCAGAGCACCATGCAGATCTAGCAATATGAATGACAACCTCGGCTGTTCCATACTATGCTATGTCTGTGTCATACTACTGTCGGCTATGTCATACACCGATAAAGTGTTGATTGTTATCGAATCAGCTGGAGTTTAGAGCTGGGTACACATTATAGGAAAATCAAGCAAACGATCATCCGGTTTTCCTCGATGTTTCACAGAAAGTCAAACCCGAGGATGGTACGAATTGTATGATAAATTCTCAAATGACAAAGGCTTTTTTTTGTTTGATGCAGAAACGTTGTAGCGTAGCATATAGTTGTTTATTGTTTCTGATCATGCGCAGTCTTTCGTATCTGATTTTTCTTGGAATCAGATGTCAAACATTGTGCACACATTATACAAAAATCAAACGATTGTTCTTCGTATGGAATTTTTCTTCCAATTTTCTCATAGTGTTTACCCCACTTAAGGATTTTCTATTCACTAACGAACATACTCACCTACTTCCATGATCGTCACTAAATGACAGCATGCTAATATGATTTGCTTAATGCTAATAAGAGAAAATGCTTTATTTTGTACACAGTATATTGTACAGTGAGAGAACATTTTCCAAGAGTTAAACTGGTAACATGGTAAGTGAAAGAATGGTAATTTTGTCAGCAAACATATAAAGGAATGACAAGGAAGTCATATCCCTTATTGGACAGCTCCAGTTAAAGTGATATTAAAGGCAGTTTTTTTTTTCCAAATAACAAACATGTTATATTTATCTGCTCTGTGCAGTGGTTTTGCACAGAGCAGCCTCAATCCTCCTATTCTCAGGTCCCCCAACAGACTCCTGGGCCCTCCCTCTTACCAAGTGCTCCCAGAGCAAGCAGATTGATATGGGGGCACTCAAGCAGGCTCGCTCCTGAGCTGCTGCTCTGTGTCTCCACACACTAGCGTGGCTTGGCCCCACCCCCTGCTCTCTCCTCTGGCTCACTGGCTGTGATTGACAGTAGCGAAAGCCAATGGCTGCTGCTTGCTGTCTCAGGCAATGAGGAGGAAGAGTCCCCTGAGAGCCGAGGCTCTCATGCACATCACTGGATTGCGATGCACATCGCTGGATTCATGCATAGAATGCATGAAGGTTAAAAACTTTGAGCCTGTACAACCACTTTAAAGTTTCAGTCAGGCAATGAGAACTGAAAGGAAGGCAGCCACTAATGTGCAGTTTCCCATTTGCTAGGGACTATATTCGTACAGTAAGAACTAATTGGTTTAAAAATGTACACAAAAAATAGACTTGACCCAAATCATAACATCCCTTTAAAGACATTTCTAATTATTAAAAAGGACACTGTGGTGTGAGCCATGTTCCAAACGTTCTTATGGATGGGCCATAATATGTAGGGTGGTTGGAAGCCACAAGATGTATGTTCAATCCATAGGAATGGGGCCATGAAACATCCAGCCAAGATGTTTTGCTTGCAAATGCTGGGCCACACAGTGAAAAAGTTTTGAGCATGGAAGAAAGTAATTATATCATCATGTAGGTCTTATTGAGGGGGGGGGGTTAAATTGATTGTATGAAGTAGATCTTACCTGTTCCATCTCTTCTAGTGCATCCTTGACTACACCCAGATATCCAGATACAATAGCTACAACAGCAGCCTGGTTATCTGTCAATATATGAATTTGTGAACAGATTTAAGGATAGTATACACAGTGGATATAAAAAGTCTACACACCCCTGTTAAAATGTCAGGTTTCTGTGATGTAAAAAATGAGACAAACATAAATAATATCAGAAATTTTTCCACCTTTAATGTAACCTATAAACTGTACAACTCAGTTGAACAACAAACTGAAATCTTTTAGGGTGGGGGGGGGGGCAAGTAAGCATAAAAAAATAAAATAATGTGGATGCATAAGTATGCACACCCTATTATAACTGGGGATGTAGCTGTGTTCAGAATTAATCAATCACATTCAAAATCATGTTAAATAGGAGTCAGTACACACCTGCCATCATTTAAAGTGCCTTTGATTAACCCTTATTCTTCAGAATAACAAACAGTAGGAATCTGCAATGGGGGGGTTCTCAACAAAAGTGGAATAGTTCTTTAACTGCATGGGAAACTGCAGGCCAATGCTGACCTCCAGTGCTCCACAGCACTGCCAATGCAGTACAATGCATCCTGCTTCAATAGAAACTACACTAACATACCCTCCCTAGGCTTCTTGCACACTGCATCTTGTAAAAGCTCAGTACAACGGGGGTTTTTTAATGATCTAAAATGCAGCTCATTGTTTACAATGTGCCTGTACACACAGGTGTGTAAACAAGCTCTGCATTTTCTTGAGTAAAACAAAAAAAAAAACAAACTAAAAAATGTACCGTACTTTCCTGGTCAGTAGTTTGTGCCAGTGTGCACAAATATGCACATATGAGCATAAATATTAATTGTTTTGCCTAGGAATATTTTGTGTGCGAGAATGAGCGCGCACACAAATGCACTCAATAATATGCACGAATACGGGCAAAATAAATGCCTGAAAATTTGGCCAGAAATGCTGACGCTCAAACATCAGTACTGTTGGCAAGAGGCCTAAATCTTCCTGAACAGGAAAATCCCTTCCTCAGCTGCTTACCTACCTTAATAGGACTGTCACTGCATACTTCTGGCCTTCATCTTCTCTGGGCTGAAATTTTTTCTCACTCTTTGTAATAACTTACTTGTACATTTGTAGTGATCAACTTTCAAACACAGGACAGGGAAGGGTGGGTTAGTGTAGTTTTTATTAAAGCTCAAGTTTAGGAATCAGAAAATAAATCAACCCTTGCTGTGAGGGCCCCCAGCACTGCAAGGGTAAAATGCTTAAGTCTAGGGGTGCTGGAACCCTTCAGAGGTACAGCCGGTCCCTCAGCCTCCTGTCTAAGGTGCCCCTGGCCGTTAGCACACATTCGCCCCCCACCACGTTGATTACACGGTTAACAGCACTGCACTGTACATGATGATTCTGGGGGACCACCAACAGACTGGAGCTCTGCGGAGAAGAGGGCAGTGCTAGATTGGGGAATAATCCTGCCTGTACCACCTAGACATAATGAGCATTTACCCTTGCAATGAAGAGAAGGGTGGAGTAGGATCTCTGCAAGGATAGATTTTTTTTTCTAAAGTTCAACTCCAGGAATTAATGATACACTTGTACTTTCATTACAGCTAATATAAGATGTACTGCAATATACAGTGGCAAAAACAACTATTTGATCCCCTGCAGATTTTGTAAGTTTGCCCACTTACAAAGAAATGAAGGGTCTATAATTTTTATCATAGGTGTATTTTAAATGATAAAGACAGAATATCAAACAAAAATCCAGAAAAAAAATACACACCTCACAAAATGTTATAAACGGAGTTGCAGTTCAGTGAGTAAAATAAGTATTTGATCCCCTACCAACCATAAATAATTATGGCTCCCACAGACTGGCTATGTGCTCATGTGGTATACAGATTAGTTCTGTCAATTTAGGAAGGTGCTCCTAATGACGACTCATTATGTGTATAAAGGACACCCGTCCACAGAATCATTTCTTTCATTCAAACCTCACCACCATGGGCAAGATCAAAGAGCTGTCAAAGGACATCAGGAACAAGATTGTAGATCTGCACAAGGCTGGAATGGGCTACAAGACTATCAGTGAGAAGCTTGGCGAGAAAGAGACAACTGTTGTAGCGATTATTAACAAACAGAAGAAATATAAAAAAAACAATCGCCCTCGGTCTGGAGCTCCATGCAAGGTTTTGCCTCATGGGATAAGTATGATCATGAGAAAAGTGAGAGATCAGCGCAGAACTACACGGGAGGAGCTTGTGAATGATCTCAAGACAGTTGGGGACAGAGTCAACAAACCATTGGTAATACAATACGCCGCCATAGATTCAAATCCTGCAGCGCTCATAAGATCTCCCTCCTCAAGAAGGGACATGTACAGGCAAATCCGAAGTTTGTCAGTGAACATCTAAAAGATTCAGAGGAGGACTGGAAGAAAGTGCTGTGGTCAGATGAGACCTAAATTGAGCTCTTTAGCATTAACTTGTCTCGCCGTGTTTGGAAGAAAAATGCTGACTATGACCCCAAGAACACCATCCCTACAGTCAACCATGAAGGTGGAAACATTATGCTTTAGGGACGTTTCTCTGCTAAAAGTACAGGACGACTTTGCCGCATTGAGAGGCCAATGGACGGGGCCATGTAATGTAAAATGTTAGATGAGAACCCTCTTCCCTCAAAACAATGAAGATGGGTTGTGGATGGGTCTTCCAGCATGACAATGACCTAAAACATATCGCCAAGGCAGCAAAGGAAAGCCTCAAGAAGAAGCACAATAAGGTCATAGAGTGGCATAGCCAGTCTCCAGACCTTAATCCTATAAAAAAATTTATGGAGAAAACTGAAACTTCCAGTTGCCAAGCGACAGCCAAAGAGAAGACCTGTAAAGAAAAGTGGGTCAAAATCCCTCCTGAGATGTGTGCAACCCTGGTAACCAATTACAAGAAATGTCTTGTACCTCTGCGCTTGCCAACAAGGGTTTCTCCACCAAGTACCAAGTCATGTTTTGCTTGGGGATCAAATGCTTCTTTTACTCACTGAACTACAACTCAATTCATAACATTTGTATCGTGTTTTTTCTGGATTTTTAGTTGATATTATGTCTCTATCATCTTCATTTCATTGTAAGTGGGCAAACTTACAAAACCTGCAGGGGAGCAAATCATTATCTTCCCCACTGTAAAATGTATAATCATGTATTCAAAAGTAGAACCCAATTTAAAAAGTAGATAAAACAAATCAGATGAAACAACTAGAAACTAGAACATTTACAAAGGCAATGAGACAAACCTTTAGGAATCTGCTCAAACTGGTCACAAGCCTCCCACACACTGCCTGTAGATACCAGCTGTGCCTGTGTCAGACTACAAGTGAGAAACATGAGAAGTTACATATGGTATGTACAATAAATAATAAACACCAGTCATAGTATAGATTTTCAGATCTCACAATACCTTTGTATACGAGAATTTAAGATTACTTCTATGAGTTGCATGGTGCCCTCTATCACGTCAGCCACAGCTTCTCTAACTGTCTTTCGAAGTGTTATACCTGTACACAAAAGGTACATACAATACAGCATGACAAATACATCACTTAATGTTTCATTAACCTCTTTCATACAGGGCACTTTTACCCCCTTCCTGCCCAGGCCATTTTTCAGGTTTCAGCGCTCTCACACTTTGAATGACAATTGCGCGGTCATACAACATTGTACCCAAACTAAAATGTTATAATTTTCTTCACACAACTAGAGCTTTCTTTTGGTGGTATTTAATCACCGCTGGGGTTTTTTTTTTTTTTTGCTAAATTAACAAAAAAAAAGAAAATTTTGAGAAAAAAAAAAAACACGTGTTTCTTTGTTTCTGTTATAAAAGTTTGCAAATAAATAATTGTTCTTCATAAATTTAGGCCAAGATGTATTCTGCTACATGTCTTTGGGGAAAATAACCCAAATTAGGATGTATTTTTTAGTTTGTAGGAAAGTTATAGAGTTCACAAACCATGGTATAGATCTGAATATTGATCAATCCTGAAGTACTGACAGCTAATCTAATTTCTTGAGGTCCAAAAATGTCAGAACAGTACAGATATCCCCCAAATGACCCCTTTTTGCAAAGTAGACAGTTTGATGTATTTCATAACAGGCATGGCGAGTTTTTTGAAGTTGTATTTTTTTTGTCATAATTTTTCAGAAAATGAAAAAATAAAAAAAATTATTTTCACTATTTTTTTTTTTTTTACATACTGTCACCAGTACAGTACAGCGTCATCATATAACTGGCATGGCGGTAATCAGGGACACTGGTGACAGTATGAAAAAAAAATTATAATTTTTTTTATTTTTATTTTTTTATTATTTTTATTTTTTTAAGATTTTTTTTTTCATATTTCACTATGACCAAAGTAGTACAATGATACCATAGTAACATTGTACTACTTTGGGGAAGTGATCAGCATTTTATTTTTCTTTTACACAACTTGCTTATAGCAAAGAATTACTTTGCTATAAGCAAACATTTACCTGAATGACATCGATTTATTCAGGGTTTTTTTTTTTTGTATGTGCTTAGCTGTGATTTGGCCACGGCTAATCACATGACACAGCTGGGCTGTGATTGGCCCAGCTTGTGCATGTGATCGCTGTGACCATTCACAGCTAGACACACTAGTATACAATGGATAGCATGAATGAAGCCATCCATTGTATACAACTGTCATGTGACCTGCTGTGATTGGTCATACTTCTGACATCATTGCTTACTACGTGTGAAATCTGTGAATGATCACAGAGGTCACATGGTACAAGGCTATTCACAACAGCCTTGTACCATGTGACAAGCTGTGCCCAATCACAGCTCACACAGTAGTTCTCAATGGATGCAAGAATGCAGCCAGAGAGGAGAAATGATTGTTTTTCAAAATGTATGGGTGTAAAACCAATCAGTGTTAAAAAAAAAAAAAAAAAAAATCTTCAATCACCCCCCACAAGTATGACAGTGTCACCATGGTGACACTATACTGCTAGGGTGACAGTATGTAAAAAAACAAAAACAAATATTATAAAAAAATAAAATAAAAATGTAAGAAAAAAAATATGTTTAAAAATTATAAAATTTATGGTTATAAACTAATTTGGGTTATTTTTTTTTTTACTAAAAAGATAAAAGAATACATTTTGGCCAAGATTTATGATGAAAGATTATTTATTTGCAAAATTTTTATAAGAAAAACACTTTTTCAAAATGTTTGGAATTTTTCATTTACATAGCAAAAAAAATAAAAATCACAGTGGTGAATAAATACCACCAAAATAAAGCTTTATCTGTCTCAAAAAAATGCTAAAAAATTCATATGGGTACACTGTTGCATGACCGCAAAATTGTCATTCAAAGTGTGATAGCACTGAAAGCTGAAAATTGGCCTGGACAGGACGGGGGTAAAAGTGTCTGGACATGAAGTGGTTAAAGTAATGGAGCTGCTGCTACAGTACCAGCCGCACTGAAATTTGCACTTACAAGTTTTGCTTTCTTCCAAACTTTTTGGCTTCTTGTTATTGGCCACTGAGTCTATTTATTACAAAAAGGACCCAACAAAAGGACAGGTACAGCAGCAACACTTTTCCTCAAGTTGACACTGACATCAGAGTATCCCAGTTTTCAGCACTCTACAAGTTATATGAACATATGTGCAGGCATCTTCAAGTTGCTGATTTATACATTAATTTGTTCTTTAGCAGCATTAGAGAGAACACAGTTTACATTAGTGAAACAACTGAATATTGCTAATTAGGTGAATAATTATAAGAAATGTTTTTGTTTGCCCTGATGCAGTATAAACTCTGCTGCACAGATTGAGTACTACTTTGAGTACAAGCAAAACTGCAACAAGAACGGCACAGTTCAGAGGATTGAGGGGGATTTTGAAGAGACCTATACAGTGGCTTGAAAAAATATTCATACCCCTTAAAATTTTCCACATTTTGTCATGTTACAACCAAAAATGTATTTTATTGGCATTTTTTTTGTGATAGACCAACACAATGTGGCACATAATTGTGAAGTGGAAGGAAAATGATAAATGGTTTTCAAAATTTTTTACAAATAGCTGAAAAGTGTGGCGGGCATTTGTATTCAGCCCCCTGAGTCAATACTTTATAGAACCACTTTTCACTGCAATTACAGCTGCAAGTCTCTACCAGGTTTGCACATCTAGAAAGTGACATTTTTGCCCATTCTTCTTTTTCAAGGCACTGTATGCCTTCAATTAATTTATCTACAGACACATTATTACAATTCAAACTATATCATTAAATCTTTTACATGTCTCTGACGCTTTAAAACAAACTATATTAGGGCTTGTTCACACTTGACTTCTTCCCTAACGCCACTATAGTGTTAGACAGGCATTTTACAAGCGTTAAAAACGCTTCCAAAATGCCCTATGCATGGTTTTGAGGCGTTTTATAGGCGGTTTACAAGCGTTAAAACCTCACCACAAATGCCTATAATGAACTTAATGGTATTAACGCCCTGAAAATGCCTTGCAAACGCCTGTCAGCGTCACCATAGACTTGAATGGGTGGCGTTGAAAGGCTTCAACTCCTCCTGACTGGACATGAGGCGTCAATTTTGACACGACGCTAATGCTTCAGTGTGAACAACACTGTGTGCTGCCAAGTGTATCATTTTTATAAGCATTTGAGGAGCATTAAAAACGCTCCTCAAATGCCTGCTTTCAACACTAGTGTGAATTGAGCCTTACTCTCCACTCTGCTTCTGGAGATGTGGTCAGGTGGCTGATTTACAGTATATTATACGCTATGGACTTGTCCTCATGTAAAACATGTAAAATGTTGGGCAAAAAAATCATTTGAGTCTGCATTAGGTTTACCAAATATTAGCTGCACTAAAATGTGTTTTCTAGGGCTGACGAGTGACCTACAGGTCCCTTCTTTATCCAAGAAACTACTGAGAGTTTTATATTTTTCACTGATGGAAAAGGTCCTCCCTTCTCTCATTAAAACAGAAAAACCTGATTATTACATCCCTTCCTCTATTTTACCTCTCCTATGTGAATAGGGGCCTTCCAAGAGGTTTGGTAAGACACAAGGTACATGGATTACCTTTACCTATAATGGCTTCATCCCCTGACAGTCAGTAAATCTAATTTTACCTTTTATCATAGCCATGTATGAAATCTATATTCGATATTTTGTACAGTTCACTCACTCTTGTTCTATGATTTTATGGGCCTCCACTAAATAAAATTCAGTAGTAGAAAGTTTTCTTAGAAAAAAGCAAACAAATACAGTTTTTCATGCAGTGGTTTAGGTATGTTTTCTATTGGTCAGTTTGTTTCATGACTTCCAAGGATAATATTGCTAACTGCAGCAAAACTACATTTTGAAAACACATTTATGACATTATTCCACCCCACTTTCAGTGCAAGATGCCCCAATGTCATCACTTTAGGGGGCGCACTACTCACCTTGCTTTTTAGGGAGCGAGTAATATAAAGTTGAAGCTGCCAAAACAGAATTGAGAAGCCCATCACTTAGCTTCTGGCAGTCCTGGAAAAGAACAAAAATGGCTAGAGAAGTTAAGAAAGAGATCATTATATATTAAGTAACATTTTCTGTATATTACAAGTATTTTTAGGGGTCTTCAGCGGATACATCTGCAGCTCAGCTTTCAGCTTCACCTAACTGCCAAAGACATTTTGAATATCCTTACTGGACTTATTTATTCAATCGTTACAGTATACAAGAGGAGTTGAACAAGTGAAACTGACTGACTTCACTTACGACATTGTTCAAACCACATGTGCATAAAAACAGATGGAAAAAAACGGGCAGATTTCACTTGCAGAGACACAAATTTACATCAGTTTTCATGCATGCTTCAATGAGTTTTATACACATTGCAGATTCCTGCACAGAAAAACTGAATGTGATACTAGTCTTGTAGTGTGAACAGAGCACATAGAGACCAAATGTTTTCTTTGTGCCCTTGCAAAACGTGTGCAGAAAAAGCCACATCCCTGCACACCGGTGTGAACAAGGCCTTAGTGACCGTGGGCTGTAAGCCACCAAAGGAGTGACTTCATCAACCTATAACCAAAATATTACTTTTGGGTCAACGCATCATTTAGTGAAATATAAAATGTATACTGTAGGCATAATCAAGCTGTTTATAGTACAAGAAATAATATATAAATACAGCACCTCAATCTCCCTATTGACTCATTAACACATACCTGAAAAAGACCAGTAATACAGCCAATACAAAAGTCTCTTGCTTCTACAGAACAGAGATAAATCATTTTACTGTACAGGAGATGGTATGCAGGATCACCAGAGAAAGGATTCATAGAGAATCTGCCAACGACATTGTTGGGTATGTACATTTATGGGTAGTCCACTTTCTGGATAATATATTGTGAAACTGGCCTAAATGCTCTTCCAATGCAGTGTGGACAATGGGTGGTAATTAAACCAGCAGAGTCTATGTATTGGGTGGTGGATCTAGTATGAGTGCCATGTCTGAGCCATGTGGTGTAGACATAATTTTAGCACAGCTCCAGCAGATCACAGGTAATGTATGTTGGACATAGCATGAGTGTTGCACCAGTTAAGTACGGGTAATGTATGGTACATAACGCAAAAAGGACTCTTGCAGCGAAAGGGATAAAGAATACTTTTGCCTTTGGGAAGACGTTACATGTTCCACCCACTTTTAGCTTGTAGTTCTCAATGAACTACCACGGTGCTGTTCAGCATTCTGGTACTTCATTGATTCTTCCTGTCAGTGTGAAACTGCTTGCCCATATGAGGTCCCAACAGACAGATTACACTGACAGTGTGCAAGAGTCCTGCATTTCACCCATGATCTGCTGATCGCTGGTCAAATGCCTTCCAGGCTCCTAAAAAAAAAAAAAAAATTAAATGCACATTTTTTTACCTGAAAAAAGTGCATTTAATAATTTTTTAAAAAGGTGAATTTATACTTTAACAGAGTGAACACCGGTGCCTGATTTCACTGCTCATCAACCACTTGTACTGAGCACCCGAGTGCTTCTGTGTGCGAGGGTAACCTGAAGGAATCTTTTTTTTTTCCCTCATTGGGTCAGTGCCTCATTTACTCACTCAGCAGATGCGCTTCTGATGAGCGTTAAGAGAGCCTGACACTCCCCTTTCTTGACGAGCACCCAATCTGTGCTCGTCACACTGCAAGCTCTCTCCCCTCCCTGCTAGTCCCCAAGTGCAGTGCTGGAGACAGGCAGGGAAGTGAGTAGGAGATAAACAGTGCAATGTTAAAAATATTAAAATTTTAAGCTGCCATAAAGCCCCTTTAGTTTTTGAAAGCTCCAAACATTCTTAATAGCACCTCAGATTTAAATACGTCTTTGGTTAAAAAAAATTTTTTTTTTTCAAGACAAGTAGATTGTCATGAGAGACAAGGAGATCGGGAGGAAGTCGATCTAATGATGAAACGTGTCAGTTGGATGTGGCGTCGGATGCAACCGGAAGTGCCGCGGTGGCCATTTTGAGTATTGGAAAACCAAACTGCTTGTATCCAAAACATATGTAAGCACAATTTTGAGATGATTAAACTGGATTTTAAGCAATGTCACACTATAGAAGCATGTTTATTCCACATGGCTGCTGAGAATTTGTGCAGAAGCAAAGAGGCGATTGGTCACATTAATATATGGATTGTACAAAGGCTATTTACAAGGCATGCAGGGTAAGGTGCATGACTGAAGGGGAAGGGATCAAGCACGTTGCTGTGGTTTGACACCTTGGTGGTTGATAAAAGACGGTTTAAGGTGTTGTGGTTTTGGTAACTACACCAGCAGAAAAAAAAAAAAAGGAGAAAGAGGAGTGCACATCCCATAGTGTAGACAGTGGCCAAGGTGGGGATCTGAGATAACTCATACACTGACTGTGGACTCTACCCCACCATTGTTTGAGAGTGCAACCATTGATTTAATTTTGTCCAACAAACTTCCTTATGCAAACTACACTATGGGGTGTGCGCTCCTCTGCTTTTTATTTTCACACAGGTTTGCGGCATCAGCCCACGCAGCTGAGCAGCAGCACCCTCTTCGTTATAGCAGCTTTTGGACTGTTTTTTAACCTGGGCTACCCGCTTTTAGATATTATATCCATATTGCTTTTCACAGTTTGTATATTTTTATTGTATATTAGATGTATATTGTACTCTTGGGATTGATTGATTTATTCTCAGGCTCATTTTTAGGGTTTCATTTTTTTCATCACACTCACAATCCTAATCAGGAGCTGACAATCATATATACAAAAATTGCAGCACTAAATTATTAATAATATAGTGTATATTTCAATATGTCACCATATAAAAATAATGCAAATATCAATGTGTCCATAAATTCTGAATTCTATAAGATCTGCTTGAAAGGCATCCAGCGCTCGCTGGACTGCTAGGAGCTCCCTCTGATTTGAGGATCTCCGAGCTTCCTCCAAGGACCACGACCCCTGGGTCGCTCTGTCGCCTAGGTGGGCTCCCCATCCAAAGCTGCTGGCATCAGTCGTGATGAAAACCGGATATGGTGTGGTCCACTCCAGACCCCTGGCTAGATTGTACTGTCTTCACCACCAAAGGGATCTTTTGATTCTGGAAGGGAGTAGGACTGGAAGTTCCAGTGCAGACCTGTCCCCATTCCAAACCCTCAGAAGAAAAGACTGTAATGGGCGCTGGTGGAATTTTGCCCAGGGGACAGCCGGCAAGCATGGTGTCATGAGACCTCATGATATCCCTTACTGTAATTGCCAAATTTTTCTGAAGCTCCGCCAGCACCTGATCTATTTTGAGAATCTTCTCACGTGGAAGGAAGATGTTTCTTTCTACCGAGGAAATCTCGTACCCAAAATAGGGGATTCTCTGGGAGGGAGCTAAAGATGACTTGTCTCTGTTTATGAGCCACCCCAGACTCTGAAGGAAGTCCTGGGCAATCCACAGATCCTCTGTCAACTCTTGCCGAGACCTGGCCACGAAGAGATCGTCCAGATAGGGAATGATCATAATAGACCTCAATCTTAGGGTTGCCAGGGCCTCCACAAGCACCTTTGTAAAAATTCTTGGTGCTGAAGCCAGACCAGAAGGCAGGGCCCGACACTGCCAGTGGTGGATCTCTGCACCAATCCTTACCGCTATCCTTAGGTGTTTCTGACATGCAAGCTGTATGAGGATGTGAGGATACGCATCCCTCAGATCTAGCGTAGTCATGAAGCAATCTGGCTAAATGATGTTTCTTACAGAGAAGGTTGATTCCATCCTGAAGTGTTTGTATCTTAAGGACTGATTGAGAGGGCACAGG
The DNA here is from genome assembly GCF_062004578.1 of Staurois parvus. Lineage (NCBI taxonomy): Eukaryota > Metazoa > Chordata > Amphibia > Anura > Ranidae > Staurois > Staurois parvus. The sequence continues at coordinate 15,586,221 of NW_028317933.1, forward strand.
TTTAAGATAAGGTGAAACTTGCCTGAGGGCTTTTTCACTACGAAAACATGGGAATAAAATCCCAACCCCTCCTCGTTCTGGTTTCGTTGGTCCACCAGATCTCCAATCAGGCCACATAGAGCCAGTGCCTTCTCCTGATACCTGAGAAGGTTGGTTATCAGATACCTGGCAAGGGGACTGGTTTCAAACTCCAACCTGGTTCCTAGCCTCTCAGGTAGGCTTGGGGATTTACTGGTTCCCTATTGCTGACTCCTGGGTGTGATCTTTTTCCCAGTCTCTGAGTCCAGGTGACAGTGGGGCACACCTCTGGTTTCTCCCCCAGCACAGTGGTGTGTGGGATAGGGAGCCCAGGCTGATTGTCTCCTGTATTGTGTTTCTGCTTATTGTAGTTTAAAGTCCAGGACAAGACACAGAATCAGGCCCCCAAAAGGAAGTGTGCAGTTTGTGCTGCGAAGTTGGGTTCAGTTTGGGAAAAGCACTTCTGCCACAGTTGTGTGGATAGTCTGGTTAAGGATGAGTCATTTACAGCCTGCCATAAGGTTCTCACCTCCATTAAGGATGACATGACGACTACATTTCAGTCATTTAGATCCTTGCTAGATAGAATGCAGATGCCACTAGGGTCTTGGACCCAGTCTGCTGGTACTGCAATATCAGAAGGGAGGAGGATCCTAGGTCCCTTGCCTCTTCCCAAGCAGGGTCTGGCTCAGAGGAGGATGACTGAAAAGGTCCAGGGGTTCCAGGTACAAGTTGGCCCATGATGAGGTAGATTACCTCTTTAAGACTATCTATGAAACCTCAGAGATTGAGGAGGAGGTCCGCCTTTTAAGGTTCTGGGCTTATGTGTTCCCTGTCCCGGAGGGAGGAGCTCAACGTCTCTCAAGGGGCTGGAAGACGTTTTTGAGAAAAAGCATGTTGAAGCTCATTTAAAGTTTGCTGCACAATATTTAGACAAGCTTGTGAAATACTGGGAAATTACAGTCTGGTCAAATGAGACCAAAATTTAACGCTTGGATGCCATATTACACACCATGTTTAGAGGTCAAATGGCACTGCACATCACCCCAAAAACACCATCCCAACAGTGAAGTTTGGAGGTGGGAACATCATGGTGTGGGGCTGTTTTACAGCATACGGTACTGCCAAACTTCATGTCATTGAAGGAAGGATGAATGGAAAAATGTGCCAAGACATTCTTGATAAAAATCTGCTGCCATCTACCAGGATAATGGAGATGAAACAAGGGTGGACATTTCAGCAAGACAATAATCTCAAACACAAAGCCAAGGAAACTCTCAAGAAAATAAAGCTGCTGCAATGGCCCAGCCAATCACCTGACTTGAATCTAATAGAAAATCTATGGAAAGAACTAAAGATCAGAGTTCATAGAAGAGGCCCACGGAACCTTCAAGATTTGAAGACTGTTTGTGTGGAAGAATGGGCCAAAATCACACCTGAGCAATGCATGCGACTAGTCTCTCCATACAGGAGGCGTCTTAAAGCTGTCATTACCAACAAAGGATTTTGTGTGAACTGTTACATACATTTCAGTTAGCAAGTTCAATATTTTTTCCCTGTGTCTTTCCATTTTATTACACATAACTTAATTTCTGAACTTATTTTTGTTGGCTTCTTTGTATGTATGGATTGCATTGGTCGTTACCAATATGTGGCGAATATTTTATGTCAATGGTACCTTTAGAAATATGGTGACATGTTCAATACTTATTTTACCTGCTGTATGTTCTGATGGTTCGCTGTATATCTATGCCCACTGCATGTGGCTTTATCTAATTTTTTTGGGAGCGCTGACTTTTTCACATCATTTCACAATTTGTTTATTAGGCTCTGACAATCACTTAGATAGTGGGGAGCCTTATTGGGCTCATCACAGCAATTTAAATAACAGGTGATATTTTCCTGGGAATGAGCACAGTTTGTTACACAGGTTTTCCTGTGACACTATCCACTTTGGCTTTACTCACTACACCAGCAGAGACTTAGCAATGTATACTTGATCTAGTATGGGTGTTGATCAATGAGCATCTAGATAGAAGGTTTAGCACTCTGTTCCAATCTCCATTAATACACGCAAGGATTAGCTTACCTCTTCTGATGGCAATGGAGGCTTGGAGTAAGCCAGACTCATTTTAGTGGCCTCTTGAGAAGTTGCTTTAATTGCTTGCCCTGAGAAAAAGAAACACATCAAACCTACAGCATTTGTATAAAGGCCTAACAATTCTGATACACAATCTGTCTATTAAGCTTTGTAAATATAAATGAGTTTTGTTGAGATCTACTTTATATAAGAACAAAAGGTGTTAAAGTGGTTGTAAACCCTTACATATACCCAGTGAAGTGATTGGCCTCAGGTTATACAAAGATAAAAGAAAGCCTCCAAGTTGTACCTGTTTATCTGCGGTCTTCTGTTCTCTACATCAGTTCCAAGTGCTAGATATTAAAGGGACACCCCTCCCCGTCCCCTCCACACAGCTCATAGGAACAGACCTTAGGCTGTCAATCGACTAGAGGTTCTTTCCCTGTCAACATTTATCTCTTGGTGTCAGAAAAACCTGTCAGAAGTGATTCATGCTGATAGAGGAACAAAGCAGCAGAGAGAAATGACAGTAGGGGGATGATTTACTACAACTGGAGAGTGCAAAATCTGGTGCAGCTCTGCATAGAAACCAACTGGCTTCCAGGGTTTATTTCAAAGCCTAATTGAACAAGCTGAAGTTAGAAGCGGATTGGCTACATTGCACTTTTGCGCCAGATTTTGCACTCTCCAGTTTTAGTAAATCAACACCTTAGTGCTCTAAATTGAGACAAGTACACACTTAGAAGGATATGCTTTGTTCAAATTTCATGAGAGGAGAGATATTTAAAGAATCCTTATGCACTAAACTCTGTAAATGAGAATGCCGTCAGCCTAGCATCTACCTATAAGTCCTCATGCACACTGGATGTTTTTACAGCTGCTGTTTTTGGCTTTTAGCATTTTACTCTACAGCAAGTAAACACCCCAGCATTTTATCCTATGTGTCCATGCATACATAGGCTTTAACCCCTTCCCGAACGGGTAGGGGCGCGGGTGAGCCACGCGTGCCCTACCTGTGCCGCCATTCACGGCACGTAATTACTCGCCGGCACCCGTTGATTTACGACGATCACCGATGGGAAGGAGGAATGTTTTGTTTACTAACAGTCCTCCTCCCTGTCAGCTCGGGGACACTGCTCTGGATGGCTGTGCACAGCAAAGCCATCCAGAGCAGTGTGCTCACAGTGGAACACACAACCCCCACCCCTTAGTAAAATACTCCCTGCACATAGATCGCCCCTCATGTTAAGCCCGTCCTGCCCAGTGCCATTCGTACAGTGTCAGTGCTTTTTTTTAGCACTGATCACTGTATTGGTGTCACTGGGGATGTCAGTTCCGCCCAGTGTCAGAATGTGTGTCACAGTCCCGCAATAAGTCGCTGAACGCCGCCATTACTAGTAGAAATGGAAAAAGAAAAGATTCCAGCATATATACAGCCATTTTTAAACGCTATAACTTTCACGTAAACCAATTAACTTACAGGTATTGGGATTTTTTTTTTTTTTAGCAAAGACATGTAGCAGAATACACTTTGGTATAAATTTATGACGAAATGTGATTTTTTTACTAGACATGTTTAATAGCAAAAAGTCAAAAATATTGTTTTTTTCTCAAAATTGTCAGGTTTTTTTATAGTGCAAAAAATAAAGAAAACGCACAAGCGATCAAATACCACCAAAAGATAGCTCAATTCGTGGGAAAAAAAGGACATAAATTTAAGTTGGGTGCAGCTTTGCACGACCACGCAATTGTCAGTTAAAGTAACCCAGCGCCGTAATGCAAAAATGGCCTGGTCAGGAAGGGAGGTAAATCCTCAGGAGGGCAAGTGGTTAATCAACGTTTTTTGGCAGGGGCGTTTTTTGGCTAGGAAAAAACCCAGAACTAGTAGGTTTCTAGAGGAGTTTTTTGGTGTAAAAATGCTCAAATCCTGAAAAAATCTCGGAAAGATGTGGCTAAAGGCTACTGCAGAAATACTTGTGTTTTTAACATGACTTTACACAGTGAACGCTACCAGTGTTATTAAAACCCCCAGTGTGCATGAAGCCTAAGGAGCAAGTGCTGAATGATTGTCTCACAATGAATGGTATTCACAGTTAGAGCTACTGAAAGATATTAAGATATTAATGATTTTATCCAGAAAATTGGTCAAACTACCATTGCTACTAGTAAGATTTTTTTTTATTTTCCTGGTAAAGCAAAGTAGCCAGTCACCTGGAAGTTTTAGAGATGTTAAAATTGATGAACGTATCTTTTTAACCCTGACACTAGAATAAGGCCCCTCCAAAAACAAGTTGCTGGAGGAGGAACATACCAGAAGGCTCTGAATCCCACAAATACAATACACGTGTTCCTTTCAAATTGGTTAATTCAAGTAAACTTGTCACAAAACTGAACAAGTCAAACCGAGCTTATGATGAAAGCATAATTGGAATTTACCTGCGGCAGAAACAACAACAATATTCAGCCCATCTAGGTATATAGACATCTGAGGCTCTATGCAAACAAGAACTCTCCCTTTACAAATCGACCTTGATCTTACCCAGCTTCACTGGGATTTTAATTTAATGAGAGGTTTCACTGACCAATAGAAGGTTCTAGAAGTGGGGCCAAGCTAAACTTTTACAGGAAAAAAATTATACATACAGTATCTCACAGAAGTGAGTACACCCCTTACATTTTCGTAAATATTTTATTCTATCTTTTCATGTGACAACAATGAAGAAATGACACTTTGCTACAATGTAACGTAGTGAGTGTACAGCTTGTATAACTGTAAATTTGCTGTCCCCTCAAAATAACTCAACACACAGCCATTAATGTCTAAACCGCTGGCAACAACAGTGAGTACACCCCTAAGTGACAATGTCCAAACTGAGCCCAATTAGCCTTTTTCCCTCCCCGGTGTCATGTGACTCGTTATTGAATGCGGAGCAGGTGTGTTCCATTTAGTGTTAATCGCTCTCACTCTCTCATACTGGTCACTGGAAGTTCAACATGGCACCTCATGGCAAAGAACTCTCTAAGGATCTGAAAAAAAGAATTGTTGCTCTACATAAAGATGGCCTAGGCTATAAGAAGATTGCCAAGATCCTGAAACTGAGCTGCAGCACAGTGGCCAAGACCATACAGCGGTTTAACAGGACAGGTTCCACTCAGAACAGGCCTCACCATGATTGACCAAAGAAGTTTAGTGCACGTGCTCAGCGTCATATCCAGAGGTTGTCTTTGGGAAATAGACTAGAGAGAGGAAGGGATATAATACACCAAGTGCCAACATCCCTAACGAATACAAGGGGGGGAAAAGTCCTCTTTTTTTGGTGGGACTTTAACGGCACAATTTAGTTGTATGATAAATTTCAACAATTCAAGAGAGATTTTTTTATAAAAACAGTAAGAAATTTTAATTTTACAGTCTTCAAAAATAAACAAAGCTACAATACATATTGCGGCGGTGTCATCAGAGATGGTATTGCAAATCTAATCATGGATCATGCATGGTTCGCACTTGACACGTTTCGAGATCAACAAAAATCTCTTCCTCAGAAGTGCTCAAGAAAGCATGCTGCATGATTCTATATGAGGTAAAAACCGCCAGGAAATACTAAGAACAAATTGTTATGTGAACACAGCCATGGATTTCTCATATATCTTAGGCAAAAATGATTTAACAAAAATTAATAAAGAAAAAACGAAGACCAGTGGATGAAAAATGCCACCCAAACGCCTCCTGAATGGGCCCCACCCAAATGCACCCTCAACTAGATTACCTGCTGGTTGGTACTGATAGGGCAGTGCTACTATGAGTGCGAAGCGATGACCACAAGGAATTCTCAATCACATGTGTTAGAACTACATAACATCTCCCCTCTCCTAATCTCTGTAACATATGAGTGAGATACTCGGTTGTTCACAGGAGAAGCCTGTGCAGGGCTAATAAAATAATTACTGGAATAATACTGCAGAGGCTACAGGATGTTACATGCGCACTGGTTTTATAGCAGGATCAACAGGGGTTTTTTTGCATTTCTTGAACACGTATGAAAAAGCACTTTAAATGGTGTATTAAGCCAAAAGGGAGCAAAAAAGAAAAGTTCTTTGTTAGGGTTTACATATGTTTTATGAAATGTTCCCTATCAATGAGTCTCTAACATCCACCAGCTTCGTGATGTCATCATGGAGGAGTGGAAGAGGACTCCGGTGGCAACCTGTGAAGCTCTGGTGAACTCCATGTCCAAGAGGGTTAAGGCAGTGCTGGAAAATAATAGTGGCCACACAAAATATTGACACTTTGGGCCCAATTTGGACATTGTCACTTAGGGGTGTACTCACTTTTTGCTGCCAGTGGTTTAGACATTAATGGCTGTGTGTTGAGTTATTTTGAGAGGACAGCAAATTTACACTGTTATACAAGCTGTACACTCACTACTTTACATTGTAGGAAAGTGTTATTTCTTCAGTGTTGTTACATGAAAAGATAGAATAAAATATTTACAAAAATGTGGGGGGTGTGCTCACTCCTGTGAGATACTGTATCTTTAGCTGTCTTTATATCTGGATATACTGCTGATTTCATTTCAAGAACTGTATATAAAAAAATATTCATATTTTATAGGTTATATTTGCCTAGTTGTTCCTAGGATTTAACAGCAGAACAGCAAACAAAGCAGTCCTTCTTTGCCCCTTCATGTTAGCTATCTGAGCCTTACACACTGATGTCAACACCCAATCCTTTATCTTCTGCTCTTCTTCCGAGGCCTCCGAAGTATCCTGGGTGTAGCAAATGCAGCTGTATGATTGCATTCTACTATATGAATGTATTTCATTTATGGCAATGCAATTTGTCCTATATCAATGACCCCTCCATCTGTCCCCTTTAAGATATGTGACAGTAACAGATTATTTTATTGCCCGTATTACCCCCACATTCCCTCTGGTAATAGCCTAGTACACAGATTGATCAGGTCATTCAGAAGAAGGATTAGCAATCAGGTGTTGACTATTATTTCATACCCAGGAAATTGAGTTGGTAAACAGGAAATATTATCTAACTAAACATTTTCTATTATTAAATAAACATTCCCTAGAACCTTTCAGATTTGTAATACAACCTTTAAAAAGGTACTATTTTCTTTTAGGGCTCATGCATACAGAAGCATCTGGGCGTCAGCCACAAGAATACAGCATAGTTATGCACCTGAATGTTACAGGCTGTCAGATGCTGTGGCTGTACATCTGTAACCACATATCTGAGAGCACCACTGTAGATGAATGGGCCTGAAAACTCCAATGGTATCACAGGCCCAACTGGTTTAACGGTACGCAATACGCCTTCCAAAATAGGCCTGCCCTTCTTATGCATAAAACCCATCCCAGGCTTAGTTGTAGAGATTACACATAAACAGGGATGTATGAGCAGCTCTGGATGTGAACTGTTTGCATGTACACATGTAACCACCCCAATGTGTGGGTTTTGGGTCAGTGACTCAAACTACTGAAGCCACCATATCAACATGACAGCCAGGCAACTAGCATAGGATTTGCAAAAGAGCACCCATATCTGCAAAAATACAGGTCACCAGAAAAATGAATCTACCTTCCCGGCCACAAGGGAAGGAAACATTTTTTCTGCCCTAAATGGGAAAGTGATTGGCTCACTTGAAACATTCCTTCAACCTTCAATTCAGTAATGCTTTCAATAACTACTTCTACTAATAATTCCCACTTGACTGAAGGACATTTTAATTCTTTTCATACAGATTAATATTATATAGCGCAAATGTACTCATTTGATAAGGAACATTTCATAAAACATATGTAAACCCTAACAAAGAACTTTTCTTTTTTGCCCCCTTTTGGCTTAATATATCATTCAAAGTGCTTTGTCATATGTGTTCAAGAACTGGAAAAAAAAAAAAAAAAAGAATCTGTTGATCCTGCTATAAAACCAGAGCGCATGTAACATCCTGTAGCTTCTGCAGTGTTATTCCAATAATTATCTTATAAGCCCTGCACAGGCTTCTCCTGTGAACAACAGAGTATCTCTCTCATATGTTACAGAGATTAGGAGAGGGGAGGTGTTATGCAGTTCTAACACGTAATTGAGAATCCTTGTGTTAGAACTTCATAACACCTATAACAGAAAGTGTTTATTGACAGGATCACCAGGCGAAAAGAAAAAAGCCTCCTCATCTAAGGAATAGTAAGCAACAATATAATACACTGTATGTTTGTTCCCAGATATGCTTTAACCTGAAGGCCATTATAGGGTGTATTTATACCAAAAATTTAGCATAGCAATTAAGTGATATTAAAGTTTTTTTGTTTTTTTTTAAATAACAAACATGTCATACTCACCTGTTGTGCAAAGGTTTTGCATAGAACAGCCCCGATCTTTACTTCTCAGGTCCCCCACAGTCACACCTGGCTCCTCCCCCTTGACCAGTGCCCCCAACTGCAAACCGCTTGCTAAGGGGGCACTGGTTCATGCTCACTCCCAAGCCCAGCTCTCTCCCCATTGGCTCACTGGCTGTGATTGACAGCAGTGGGAGCCAAAGAAAAGGGAGATCTGGGACAGCCGAGGCTCCCATGCACATCACAGGATCTAGAGGGAGCTAGGTGAGTATTAGTGGGGCTGTGGGGGGAGCAGCACACAGAAAGCAGTTTTATCTTCATGCATACAATG